>NW_026263530.1:0-95537 GCF_009650485.2 Drosophila albomicans | reverse complement strand
TTCGATGATCAATTGATTTTGCATCGTTAAGTTTTTAACACTGAATAGAAGGAGCCATGGATAATTATGAATGCGAACAGCTCGACGTGGAATTGCATTGCCTTACTCACCGGCACACACAATAAATCACTATCTATCATCGATATTGGCGCACAATCATTGATGCGTCTCTGAGAACGATTCAAGAAAGTATTGGGCCTCATCAATATTGCGGTTACGGCCAGGCGACCGCCGTTCATTTTTAGGAAACGGACGAGCAACTCCCAAGTAGTCAGGCAATACGGCTTTGTAATAAAACTCTGCCGAGCTGGGCTTGTGATAACTAATTGAGATGATTTTTGCCCACACCCCTAAACCCATCACACACAATTGTAGCACGATATCCCGACCATGAAGCGCCCAGAAATCGAAGCAAATCATATCAAAACTTTGATCCAACTCGTAACAAGACAGATCCGAATTCAACAACAGTTATGTATGCAGAGTATTTGTCATTTATGATCTGTACATCATTATAATGATGCCCGCAAGACTGTCACCTCTAAATGAGTAGAATGAGTTTAAAACCAAAATATGTAACAGCGTGACGGAACTCAACAGGTTACACCCAAAAGGACTATTTGATTGATCCACACAGGTATAATGTCCAATCTGATAAATGTACTTTTCCATACATTATGTAAATCATAAGCTCTCGCGCTATTCTGCGTTATAAACATAGTACCTTGGACAAATAGCTCCAATTGATGCCTTAGTCAAGCCCAATTCTTATTGAAAGAGTTAAAGCAGTTGTCTATGGCTGATGCAAAACAAAAATAGAAGAAACGTAATGCGAATTATAGTTATGTATCTAATGTCCATTACTTACGCCTACGCTCTGTCACTGCAAATTGACTTTGACCGCTCTCCGGCTTTTACTGCCTAGTGAAAGCATTGCAAGCATGGTGAGACGCAGCGGCTCGTCAAGATCATTGGAGATGAGTCGTTAGGTGTTGCAGTTTCGGCAAGCTTATTACTTATTATGCTGATTTAAACATTTTAATATCCAAAAGAATAGATAGCCACTCCCAGATTGGTGATTTTTGCTCCATAGGTTTTTGCGCTTTGTCCCCAATTGGTTTCGTGCAGCCAGACCGAGAAGCGAAGAATTTTCTGTAGAAATCGGTTAGATGACTTCGTCTGTAGAATGCGCTGCACATTGATCTGCGTGTAGGCGCCCTCTGTTAGCGCAACGCTCGTAATTTCGCCTAACGCCACTTTTCCGAACATGCAGAATTTTTCAGCAGATCGGTAGATAAATCGTCTTTGTAGAAGAAATGACTTTTGCATTGAGCTCTGGTGTACCGCCCTACTTACTTGTCTTTGGCGCGAATCGTATTTCCCTAACGCCACTTTTCGAACATGTGGCAATTTTGTGATCATTTGCTTTATTTGTGAGTGTTTCCAGGAAAGTGATTTTTTCTGGCCGCGTCTTTATAAACAATAAGAGGTTATAGTTTTGTAATATTATTAAACTACTGATTGCTAAATCTGATTCTAAAGTTAAAAAATATATTGTATTATATTTATATTTAACGTTTTGAGGACCACGAAAGAAGCTACGTTGGATGATAAAAATAGGAAACTACAATGGCATTTGCTTCAGGCGAAGAATATTCACGTAAAATTAATTCCGCGCCTATATTATTAGTTATAAGTAAAGTAATAAATTATATATAAATTTAAGCTCATTTGTATTATTTATTAATAAATTTAATTCAAGTAATATAAACATGTTATATTACTGCATAATATTTTTGAGCGTATTTTATTGCATATCCGAACTACGCACTAGATCTAGCACAGATTTTCGCAAGAGCTGCACCGCATATTTTCTACACAGAAACGTCGAGTACAAATCTGCCAGCGCAGCCGAGGGAATATTTAATTTCCTTGGCAAGAATTATTATCGACGAGTCTGTAGATAATCAGTCCGCATATACGCAAACGAAGTAGAAAGTCTTTTCGCATCTTGTGTCTACACATGACGGACTGGAGAAAATTGTATATTGCTACGAGATAAAAACACAATCGGGTATCTCATATTTTTCTCCAAGCAAGAACAGTACGTTAATCTCTGCCCTTCTACATGTAAGCGTTTTATTTGCTCCGCCAGCAGTATCAAACAGATATTATCTTTTTCTTCTGTATTTCTGGCATTAAATTCAACGTCCTAAATTATCAGATGACATATACATTTTTGCAGTTCGTTGTGATATCCCTTTTTCTTGGATTTAAATTACCACTGCTTCCATCAGTATTTTGCCTTTTGTCCGTTCAGCCTGGCTCTTTTGATTTTTATCTCGTGCCATCCCGGTGATTTTCCGCTGAAAGGTTAATAAATTAATAAAGGTGAATATAAAACCTTTCGATTTTTTCTGCACTGCATGTTACATGTTGTACCATGCAGCAATGCACTTTACTAACATCGAAAACCAGTTAGGTTAAAGCGCTCCACAACATATACACCATAACATAGTAGTTGCTAGTATTTTAACGATTATATTTGAAAAATAAAATACTTAATGAAATAATAAATTATTGGAATTACTTTTGCATTCAAAAGCAGAGACTACATTGACAGAATCCTCCACTGTAACAAGTAGAAGAATGAGGAACATCAATCTCTAGATTTTATTGTCATTTTATCTTTAGGCTATACTAAGTGTAAATATCAAATGGTAAAATAATTCTGCTAGAGGATTTGTCTACGTCATTTACTCCACGTTGTAATCACATTTGTTATTCTGTCGTTGCGTGGTTTCTAGCCTCTTAGTACCTCACTATTACCCAAAGACGCCGCATTCATAACATTTTGACAGCTGTTATTAACAGCGATAAGTTCTCCATTTACAAATAGTTTCAAAGTTTAACAAATAGTATTTTCAGTAGCAGAAGCGTATACACCATTTTTTATACGCTTAATCCGTCAACATTTAAATTAATGTTTAAAGATATAATTTAATTTTAATAGAAATAAAAAAAGATTTAGATATTGGAGCGAAAAAAATCGATAGTTATTAGACAGCTAGTCCGTTTACTGACGAATATTTTAGTCTGTCGTCCAATGGGTAAACCTGTCTAACTAATGAATATATCGAGATTTTGAGTGCTTTCATTTACCGCCTAACCGCCTCTGTGTGCATACTAGTTTATCTTTGAAGTTACACGCTGAAACTAATTCAGCATGGACTCCGATATAATGGACTTTTTCGATTTTTAAAAGGAATTCCAGCGAGGAACCGCTTACAAGGTGTAAACTGGCGATCCCAAAATCTAGCCGTGGAGATAAAGACTCCAATACGATCAAACGCAAAATGTTGGCACGGATTATGTAGAAAGAAATCGTTCGAGAAAGAAAAAGAACTCAGAGAGTAAGAAAAAAGTCTATACACGATGTGTTGTATGTAGTTGTATGTTAAAATTGACGATGAGTGTGGGTAGACGAAAGCAGTAAATGAATGGGAATTGAACAGTCTTTCAAGAATATATGTTAATTTATATATGTATGTTGACTTTACAGATGGATGATGACAAAAACACTATTAGTGCGCAATAAAACACTTAATGATTTGGATAAGTGACGACGATGACGGCGAAATGGCAGAGCAGCCTCGCGTGCGCTCTGATGAAGTCCTACTATGAGAAAATATCACTTCGAGTTTAAATCGGACAAAGAATTGCCCATATATGCACATTGTGGAGAAAATATGCGCCGCCATTAAGTTAATCCGTGGTGTATATTAAAAGAGAGACGGGCTGTGTAAAACTACACAGGTATGCTTTTAATTTATATTATGGATTAAATCTATCAAGACCTCTGACTTTTACGAAAATATTCTGAATATCAATAAAGATCTTTTGTGGCGCAGATGAAGTGCGTGTATGCCGTATCATATGCTGTTGTAAGATTCCTCAAGTCGGCAGAGTTTGCTTATAAATCGCTAGGCAGTAAGCTCTTTCGTGTAGATTGGACCTCTCTTGGCTTCAATTGATGTTATTGGAGTCCATTGCTTTTGCTGTCTCAGGGGTTTTCCAAATTTCACAAGCACCAAGAAGATGCATTCGTCTTGTACGAATTGTAAAAGGTAAAAGCTTCTTTGAGTTTGTGCTACTCAAAGGGTGCGTGAATATACATGTCTTCTTGACAAAACAGACAAGCGATGTCCCAAGTTTGAGATGATGGAATAAATTATATGCATGCAATTCGTTGAGTTCTTTCATCCGTTAGCTCGCCTCAGCAGGCAACTCTCTTCCGTAAGACTGCAACACGCCAAGGTTGTCTCAATCAACTCGATGTGTTGGTCTCATCTGAGTACATGTGTTCTTGATTGTATTCTTTACAGCATCGATGAGAACAGCTTCAACTTGTCATTCGGACCTGTCCAAGACGTTGCAACTTGCATAAATCTGAATTAATTTCATTAATTTTATTTTAACATTTCTAGATATTTTTCACAACATACGATACTGTTAAGAGTCATCTTCGTTCTTATACAGAAATGTGTCGAACCGTATTAGCTATATATTTGATCATAGTTCATTTATGTAATATATGAGTTGCCGTGTTTTGTTTTATAATAATAGGTGGCGGGAAGTTTCAATTTGGTTTTTTTCCAACAAGGCGCACATACTATTGGATGAAGCTTCAAGAAGGCGAATTACTGTAAAATTGCTTGTAACACACCACGACGGATCGCTGCCATATCGATTGCAATCGTGTTTGTCAGGAACGGGCAATGGCAACCAGGAACGTGTGTGGATATCAAGTCTGGCCTACACCGTCCCGCTAATATGGAGGACACTCGCTTATTGTATTGTACCACAGGTTGTATGTTGAATAATCTCATTAATCAAAAGGACACTCACACACTACACTCACATTATCTGGATGAGGTACATGAGCGGATGAGGACATGGACTTTTTTGTTGATTGTTGTACGCCGACTGCTGCATGAATTCACGTCATGTCAAATCATGCCTGATGTCTGCCACTATTGATGCTAACGAGGTTCTGCAAGTATTTTGCTAGCACTTCGTGGATACCACCCGTGGTTACTGCTAGTCATGGCCCGCAAAATATCCGCTAGTTAAATCTCTATAGAGATCAAGTTCAAGAATATTCATTGCAAGGAATGAGCCCCAACAGCGGGAACCAGGTATATCACCAGATCGCTATGGCGATGCCATTAAAATACTTTTGGGTGATTGACAACATGGAACGCAAGGCGGTTGGGACATCCGACAAACCTATGAGGAGTCGAAGCGCACAGGAGCAGTGCTCATTTTTTTTGCCAGGCATCCATGAGATTGATACTATGGCCGAGCATATTAAACAAGTAAGGGAGAAAAGTAAATAAATTCAACTTAATATTTTATTATCCGTTAACTGATTCATTTCACATTTCACAGTCCCAGTACTGAAATACAATTGTGCGATGGCCATTCGTTGTTGTCGCCCGAGGCTCAAGCAGAAGTCTTTCAACACCTCCCGTTGGCCATCGCAAGGTGATACTGACTACAAATATTTCGGATCAGCTCTATAACCGTGCCAGATGTATCCTATGTCATTGACTTTTGCCTAACCAAAGTGCTACATACCAACTCTGCATCGAAATTTTAAAAGCCTTCGCTTGGAGTGGGCCTCCAAACTGAATTGTCGCCAACGAGCTGACGTGTTGGACGTTTACGAAGTGGTCGTGTTTATTCGTATGGTCACAAAGGACTTTATTTAAATGAAATGAAAGAGTTGGAGTCCCCGAGATTGCTTCGATCGCCACTTGAGAATTCGATACTAAAACCAAGGAACTTGACATGGGTAGCCCAACTGAAATTCTGGCCTAGCGATGCGCCACCAAATCTATTCGACATACACAACACGCGTCCTCTTGCTGAAGGAAGTTGCGAGCCCTTTTTACAACGGTTTGATGGAGTTTACGAGGATCTCGACGGCGATATCACCATTGGGGTCGCATATACACGTCTCCCCCTAGACGTGCGTTTGAGCCGCCTTTATTATAATTGTTACGTATTTAATTGCCTCGACGAGGCTATTATCATGGGTAAGTCACGAAAGTCACGACTTTTATTGAAGATTTGAGAAACAAGGTCGTGTCCGAATTTGTCATCATAGCTGCTGGCATGTCTGTTCGTGGATGTTTCTCACTGAAAGACGAGGACAAAATGAAGCTTTTTTGGATGCGCTACGCTTTCTCCGATGGTTCTGGGTCGGACATGATGCTGTATATCATATCGCATGTACAAAGTTAGTAAAGTCTCTTAATATACACGCAAAGTATTTTGACCTGTAAATTTATGAATTTGGATCTTTTTAGATGTATCTGACACTATGTCAGACAGAATGCAAAAGGATCGGAACACCAATGGGCTCGGCGGTTTTGTGTTTGTTTGCGTTCTCTTCGAGAGATGCATTTGATGGTACAAGACCTGCAGCAACGTTTGTACTTCTATGTATCTACAAAACATGCCATCTAGTGCTTGCAAGTCTTGGAATGATCGTCAAAAATCCATAGTTTTGAAAGTAATCATTGCCGGCGCATTTTATCCCAATTATTTTCATGCGCGCGCCGATAAAGCAAAACGAGGACTACGATAGCCAACATATACCGAGTATTAAATGGCAACGATCCTTGTCGCACTGTCTACTTTACTAAATTTGAGCCACGGTATATGGGTGAATATATACTCGACGGATTAAGAATTATTTTTAGAGGCAAAAATTCCGTCCAAAAAAATGGATGTTACATTTTTCGCATGAGTTCTGAAAAGATATTTGTAACATTTAAAGAGGTGACGATGAATATAATTACATGAATCCCATTCATGTGCCGGGACGCGTCGCGACCGAGGTTTACAAGGCTGTTAGAATGCGTCTAAATAATGCATATCGCCCTCTTCACGTTATAGAGTAGATACACAGTACAATCGCTTTAATTGATAATATTTTCTAAATGAAATGTCCATTTTTCATGAAAATGTTAGCTATATTTCTAAGGTTTTCGATTCTTTAATCATTAAATTTTTGATGATTTTTTTCAGAAAAACCAGTGCTCTTAAGTTATGTTGAACAACACGGATTGGAGTTGTCATTGACAGCCACCTGGGTGCCACCATGCAAGAAATGGAATGTTGAGCTACCATCTGTTTTTGACAAGATTGTGGCAGGCAAAATATCGCATGTAAGTGCAAAATCCCGATATATAAATAAACGACACAGTTTTTAACTAATAAATACGAATCATTTTTGTTTTTGTAGATTGTAAATTGTAGCAAGTTTTACTTTCAACCAAAGGAATTGTTGGATCGCATCGACAGCATGACTGAACTAATTTAATTCACCACAGCACCTTAGCTGTCATGTGAAGATCCAAGCATTATTACAACGGGCCTGGAGCTTCTGGCAATGCATAAGCAACACTTTCAGCGCGCAACTGTCATCAGGGTCGAACTCAAGCAAATGGGAATCCAAAGTTTAGTGTGCGCTTCATTGATTACGGTAATACAGCATTATTGGCTATAGATCAGCTGCGAGTGATGCCATATGAGCTGAAATATAAATTAGATCAACTGCCACCGCGTATGCTTGAATGCCGGCTGGCTTTGATACAGCCATCGTCATTGGTTAGCAACTATAACCGTTGGATAATGAGGCAGTCGAAATGTTGACTACAGTATCAAAGTGCGGAACTATTGAATTGGAGATATACTCATTGGTCAACAACGTCGCTGCTGGTATTACTGCATATGCCTGATGGACTACTCAATGACAAACTTGTGGAACGACATTGGGTCGTCGAGCAGATGAAGATTATATGTCGCGTAAGGGATCATGACTTTCGCATACGCAAGCAAGAGGGTTGAGTGCCATGTAAGCCATGAGGAAAAACATCACATCAACGAGGATTATTTACGTTCTGCTCAGAACCCAACTGACCAAAACTTGAAGCCACCGCCTCTGAATAAATGCAATCAAACTATAATGCTTAAAGGGCCATACAGTCCACTTGAAACATCTATGTGTTCAATGCTACGCGTCGGCTTATTTAAGACTGTGGTTATTGAGCGAGAATCAGTTAATGGTGTTCTTCTAGATTCCGACCCACAAGATCGTCATAATCAAATGGTGGTGGCAGCGTCTGTTAGTGAAACCGATGGTGATAAGTTGACTGCTCGAGGCACTACTTTTATGCCAAATATTCACGGCTTTTCTGCATTGATGACTATGCTCTTTTTGTCCCTCCATGCAAATCAAAAGCAATAAGGAACGTACGAAATACGTGTGTATTTTAGCTGGACTTGGCTTTAATCCAAAAACTATGCAATCTCATTTTGAAGAGCACGACATGGTCGTTAATTTGGATGTCGCAGTTCTGAGGACGATATTCGTATTGTAAATATTATTTTGCAATATAATTGATTTAATTTAAAATTTTGAAACTTATATTTTAGATCAATCAAATGCGTTACAATATCGACATGTTGTTCTTCCACAGCGACCCTAATCAACTGCCCCACCGCTAGAGATGAGGGTCGTGCTACTATTTTTTAATCAACTGCAATCTTTGCTTACACGGTCTTTATAAATAACTATCAATTGTTGCGATTCTTTTTAATTTCTTTATTTTGTAGGCTTCTGAACAAAGATCGGAGTTTTATTGAACGTAACCTGTCAAATTCTGATTATGTTTGGGAGGACATGTCTGATTTGGAACCTGCCGCCGAACCGTTGGCAAGCGAGCCATATTGCCCATACATTGCTATTACGAACTCGAAATCGAGAATATGAGTAACTTGTTGGCCTTACAAGCGAATTGCAAACAACTTTACGAGTGGCGCAACTTGTAAGTATTTATACGCCTTGAGTATTACCTTACAAATAATTAACATATTCAATTATTTTGTAGTCGAAGAGATATGTCAATGCTGCAATGCAAATTGTGTAACGTAATGTTAGAAAGCGTCACCCAATTGCGCTTGCACTTGCTTACCCAACTACATCGCGATCGGGAAAAGCAGATCGGATGGAAACCTCTGTAAAATGCAGTTTATTTAAATTTAATTTGAGGTTCATCCATTATGGACCTTTGTATAATTTAAATTACGATCTGATCTAAAAATGTGCCTTCTAGAATTAAAGCAGTTTTATTGCAAAATATGTGCTTTAATTATATAAGTTATCATTATTTTATTTGCATATGTAGCCTATGATAAGGTCATTTGAGTTTTACAAAAATTCTTTAGTGAGTAAAACAACTACAATTAATAAACACATTTTGAGTATGCAAGAAAAATCTGAATCTTAAACTTTCATTGGGACCCCAAGAGTTCTATAGTACTAGTACTAGCCAGCGTTGATTTAATATTCATATGTGTTAGTTAATGTTATTGTGTTTTTCTCAACTTCACCAAATTCTTAAAACTAACATTTAATGATATGTCTCCCGCTGCAAAAAAAATCAGCAATGGCTTAGCAATATATCTCCGCTGGCTAAAATTTTCGAGCGGAGTTATGTCGTTTTTTTGCGGAGATATGTCGTTTTTTTTGTTCGGCGGAGATATGTCGTTTTAAAAAGCGCCATAACTCCGCCGTGAGAGATATGACGTTTTGTAAACGACATATCTACGCGATGAGATATGACGTTTCAAGGCGACATATCTCAGCGCGGAGTTATGTATGTCTCTATGAAAAGTTACATCTCCGCCGATCTTCCACCTTTTAATAGAATAAATTTAATGTGTTTTTAAATTAATTTCATACTGAAAGTTGAATGGAAAATCTTAAATAACTTAACGATAATATAATCAATTCCTTAAAAACGCTGTTTCCCACAAGTCTTTTATTTAGTATATGGGTAATTCCATGACGGAATTTGTCCCGTGCGAGACTATTTACAGTGCACTGCAGTGAAAATATATATAGTTGAAATAATTTTAAAAATAAGTGAATGTTATTCTTAAAGTATTAGATAAGCACTATATTTAGAGCTAAGATTGATTTGAGGTACTTGTTCTGTCTTACGATAAAATATACAAATTCGTTATGCAATTATCAGAAAAGAAAACAAAAACAGAAAGAAAATTCAAAAACCATTCTTAGCTCTAATTAAAGTACTAATCTAGAGCTATAAGAGTAACCTTTTCTTATTTTTAAAATTGTTTCAGTTTATGTTATTTTCAATGTAAAGAGTCTCGCACGGACAATAATTTCGTCATGGAATTATGTATTATTATGTTATATATATTATGTATTATTATTTTTCTTAATTTTTATATAAATCAATTCAACTTATATTATATTATACATATGGACAATTCTCTGACAGAATTATTCTTACTAATCTAACGGTTCATGATATTTTCATCATTAAAAGCATCGCGCACATCCTCTGGAGTAATTGGTGATTTTGGAAGAAAGGGTTGTGTTTTTCTTTGTAGAGTGCGTTTCACCGTTTGTTTTTCTAAATTATTATAAAACGAAACAAAAAATATTAAATTGAAATATGTATATCAATTCCTGAATAAAACATACACACACACCCGTCATGTTTTTGAATAAATGTACATACATACATAAAAACATACCACATATATATGTACATATGAATACTAATTCTTGTATGTATGCGTACGTGTATGTGTACTTACCTCGCGAGAAACATCATCAAATATTTTTTTGGTGTCGTCGGAATTAGTTTTAACAATTTTATTTTTTATTTCCGACAGCACATCGATTTTTCCATTTCATGGCCTTGTGGTCCATGAATATGCTTTATTTTCTCAGGATTGGAAAAAAACGCGAGCCTTATCTGCACTTAAATAAACCCGTGCTTTACAATCCTTTAAACGGCACACATATGCAATATCATTCATTCATCATTTTAATTTGTTTATTTTTTTATCTAAATTTGTGGGTCACTTGGAGTAAATAACAATATTTTCTTTAAATTAATATATTTCTTAAAATGGGACGCGGAGAACAATTATCGAATATGAAAGAGGCCAAATCGAAGCCTCTCATGAAAGTGGTACTTCGTCCAATTTGTTGAGCGATTTTGCGAGCCATCGCAAATTGGACGAAGCCAAAATGTTGTGAGTAATTTTTTGAGAAACAAATTAGAATATGGGCAAAAACATGAAAGGCGGAGTCAAACACGCCTCTGCGGCAGACAGGAGGCATATTGTGCGAGCTGCGACCAACTCGCATCTCTTAGCACCCAAAATTAAAGCTAGTGTGTCAACAGTTAAAAGAATGATTTTGTCGGCTGATCATCTAAAACGAGTGAAACTTAAAAAAAAAACCACCGTTAAATGATGCACATAAAGCTTCACGACTGCTCTTTGCGCGTGAGCACATGAGCTAGACGAGCGAATGCAGAAAGTTTTTTTTTTCCGACGAAAAAAAAATTTAATTTGGACGGCACCGATGGATACAATTATTACTATCACGATCTTCGAAAGGGAAGAGCATTTCCTGAACCGTCGCCTTAGCTGTGAAGGAGGCGTAATGGTTTGGGGGTCGGTATCAGTCTTTAGCACTTGTGACCTGCAATTTGTTACTTCCAAAATGAGGGCAGAAACCTACAAATCTATAATACAGATAGCGTTTCCTTATTACTCCAATATTTTTCAAGTTATTTAATGGACTTACCAGCAAGATAACGCTCCTATTCATAAACTAAGGTGGTAAAAGAATGGATTAAGGATCAAAATGTGGACTTGCTCGAATGGCCCCCATATTCACCTGACCTTAATATTATATAATGGAAAACGTATGGGGGTTGCTATCGCGCAAGGTATATGAAGGAGGCAGGCAATTTGATAGCAAAACAACTTTAGTTGCGGCAATTCAAACGGCCTGGACAACAATTTCGCTGCAAATACTGCAAAATTTGTATAGATCGTTTATATGAAGTTATATCGAAAAACGGCGGTTTCACTCATTATTAAAACTTATTAAAAAATTACATTAGAAATGTACTTAAGCATAAAGCCAAGTGCCAAAAATATGAAAAATATAATTTGAATTTTTTCAGGTTGAACCCATTCAGATGAACGAAAATAAATCATTGATTTTGTTAAGCTTTAAAAAAAAAATAAATCATTGATTTTGTTAAGCTTTAAAAAAAAAATAAGGAATAAATAATATGTTTTTGAAAAAAACCTTTTTCAAATGATTTAAGAATTAAAGAAAAAAAAATTTATGTAAATCGGAAAACTGGATTAGGAATTATAGATACATTTCTACCACACACATGATGAACCTATTCAGTTCAGCGGCAATATATTTATAGAAATTTATTCAATGTACTAGAAATAACGGAATTGGCGTGTGCGAAAAATTTTCGCTGATCTTCACTTTGCAAATGCATATACACTAAGCAAAAAAAGTCTGCGTACAAACTTAACGCCCAACTTTGATGTTAAATAAAAATAGTTGTATTGAAGATATTGGCTTCATTTTTTTTTAAATTAACAACATATCTATTATGAAAAAATATAACCAGTCTCCAATTATTTCCATCAGCAACTTTTTTAATTAAAATCAAAAAACCAAAAATACACCTGTTTTCGAATCAGAAAAAGTCTGCGTACAAACTTAAATTAGTTTAAAAAAAAGCCATTTATTAATAAAACATTACAAAAATTAGTACGAGGTAGGATAAATAGGAAGGTTTATTGTGCCAATCAAGTGTTTTGGCATTTATTAAACCAATTTTTGGTGAATTCTGGTGGTATTTCGATCCACTCATCCAAAATTGCTCCCGAGGGAGGAAACCGTTCGTCAAACTGGACCAAAAAGGGAAATCTCAGCGGGAAATTGTCGAATTTGTTTTAAAACGCATTTCTATGATTAAAAAAGTCCAAAAAAAATTGGAATCAAACCGGCACAGTTCAATCAAAGCCACATTCTGGTAGGCCTCCAAAACTGACCGATCGAGAAGAGCGGGAGATTTTGATGTCGGTGAGGCGTAATCCTGGGTCAACTGCCGCAAAAATTGGTCAGGACATAAATGAGAACTATAAGAAGGATTTACATGATAAAACAATCCGAAAAATTTCCAAAAAGTAGGACTTTCATGCCTGTGTTGCTCACGCTGCCACCGCCGTACTTAACTGTTGGCGCAAGGTTACGCACATCAAGGGCTGTGCCAGGTTCGCGCCACTCAAATTTTCGCCCTTTTATGTCAAATTGCTCCAATAATTGAAAAGAACTTTGTTCCAAAAGGCTAAAGGCTCTTGGATGCATTTCAAAGCGCTTCGCTTTACTGACGGGTGATATGAGAATCTTCTTCAGCGCAACACAGGTGTATACAATAATTACTATAGTAGTTATGATTCCTGAAAATTTGGGTTACGATCAGATAAAAATTGTGGAAGTTATTAAAGAAATACTTTTGTATGGGCAAAAGCGCCTACTACTAGGGTCTGAGTTGCTTTGGCCGACAATCTGGTACACTGTGCCGTCTATGGTATATTTTGAATGGTGTACTATATCGATATACCAAATATACCATTTGGTATATTTTAGTATTTTTGCAATATATTCGGTATATTTTGAAAATGATATCGCAATATTTTGCCTTTATTAAAAATGGGTAGCGGGTATCTCACAGTCGAGCACACTCGACTGTAGCTTTCTTACTTGTTTTCATAATAGATATGTTGTTAATTTAAAAAAAAAATGAAGCCAATATCTTCAATACAACTATTTTTATTTTAACATCAAAGTTGCGCGTTGAGTTTGTACGCAGACTTTTTTTGCTTTGTGTATATGCATTGGCAAAGCGAATCAGCGAAAATTTTTCACACACGCCAATTCCGTTTTTTCTATTACATTGAAAAATTTTCTATAAATATACTGCCGCTCAACTGAATAGGTTCATCATCTCAGCGGTAGAAATTTATCTATAATTCCTACACCAGTTTTCCGATTTACATATTTTTTTTCTTTAATTCTTAAATCATATTAAAATTTAAATCTGAAAAAGTTTTTTCAAAAACATATTATTTATTCCTTACTTATTTTTTCTTCTGAAAGCTTAACAAAATCAATGATTTTTTTCGTTCATCTGAATAGGTTCAACCTAAAAAAATTCATATTATATAAGTAACTTATAAGCACTTGGCTTATACTTAAGTACATTTCTAATGTAATTTTTAATAAGTTTAATAATGAGTGAATCCGCCGTTTTTCGATATAACTTCATATAAACGATCGGGAAGCGAGCTATACAAATTTTGGAGTGTTTGCAGCGAAATTGTTGTCCAGTCCGTTTGAATTGCCGCAACTAAAGTTGTTTTGCTATCAAATTGGCTGCCTCTTTCATATACCTTGCGCGATAGCAACCCCCATACGTTTTTCATTATACGGTCAGGTGAATATGGGGGCCATTCGAGCAAGTCCACATTTTGATCCTTAATCCATTCGTGCGAGACTCTTTACATTGAAAATAACATAAACTGAAACAATTTTAAAAATAAGAAAAGGTTACTCTTATAGCTCTAGATTAGTACTTTAATTAGAGCTAAGAATGGTTTTTGAATTTTCTTTTCTGTTTTGTTTTCTTTTCTGATAATTGCATAACGAATTTATATATTTTATCGTAAGACAGAATAAGTACCTCAAATCAATCTTAGCTCTAAATATAGTGCTTATCTAATACTTTAAGAATAACATTCACTTATTTTTAAAATTGTTTCAACTTATGTTATTTTCACTGCAGTGCACTGTAAAGGAATTATCCATATACATACTAAATAAAGACTTGTGGGAAACTGCGTTTTTAAGGAATTGATTATATTATCGTTAAGTTATTAAGATTTTCCATTCAACTTTCAGTATGAAATTAATTTAAAACAAGTAAGAAAGTTACAGTCGAGTGTGCTCGACTGTGAGATACCCGCTACCCATTTTTAATAAAGGCAAAATATTGCGGTATCATTTTGAAAATATACCGAAAATACTTTAAAAAATACTAAAAATATACCGAATGGTATATTTGGTATATCAATATAGTACCGCATTCAAAATATACCATAGACGGCTCAATATACCAGATTGTCAGCCAAAGTAACTAAGACCCTTCTAAGTAGGCGTTTTTGCCCATACAAAGTATTTCTTTTTATAACTTCGACAAATTTTATCTGATCGCAACCAAATTCAAATCAAATCCAAATCAGGAATCATAACTACTATAGTTATTATTATATATACCAAAATTTGCAACTCTAGCTTTAAAATTACGCTTGTTATTCGATTTTTTTGATTTGCGGGGGCGGAAGTGGGCGTGGCAAAAATTTGAAACAAACTTGATCTGCGTGCAAACATAACAAATGCTGTCGAAAAAAAAATTATAGCTCTATCTCTCGTAGTCTCTGAGATCTAGGTGTTCATACGGACAGACGGACGGACATACAGACACACAGACGGACAGACGGACATGGCTAGATCGTCTCGGCTGTTGACGCTGATCATGAATATATATACTTTATAGGGTCGGAGATGCCTCCTTTTACCTGTTACATACATTTCCTGTCGGCACAAAGTTATAATACCCTTCTACCCTATGGGTAGCGGGTATAAACACATTAAATTTATTCTATTGGAAGGTGGAAGATCGGCGGAGATATAACTTTTCATAGAGACATACATAACTCCGCGCTGAGATATGTCGCCTTGAAACGTCATATCTCATCGCGTAGATATGTCGTTTACAAAAACGTCATATCTCACGGCGGAGTTATGGCGCTTTTAAAACGACATATCTCCGCCGAACAAAAAAAACAAAATATCTCCGCAAAAAAAAACGACATAACTCCGCTCGAAAATTTTTAGCCAGCGGAGATATATTGCTATGCCATTGCTGATCTTTTTGCAGCGGGAGACATATCATTAAATGTTAGTTTTAAGAATTTGGTGAAGTTGAGAAAACACAATAACATTAACTAACACATATGAATATTAAATCAACGCTGGCTAGTACTAGTACTATAGAACTCTTGGGGTCCAATGAAAGTTTAAGATTCAGATTTTCTTGCATACTCAAAATGTGTTTATTAATTGTAGTTGTTTTACATCACTAAAGAATTTTTGTAAAACTCAAATGACCTTATCATAGGCTACATATGCAAATAAAAATAATGATTATATAATTAAAGCACATATTTTGCAATATAAAACTGCTTTAATTCTAGAAGGCACATTTTTAGATCAGATCGTAATTTAAATTATACAAAGGTCCATAATGGATGAACCTCAAATTAAATTTAATAAACTGCATTTTTACAGAGGTTTCATCCGATCTGCTTTTCCCGATCGCGATGTAGTTGGGTAAGCAAGTGCAAGCGCAATTGGGTGACGCTTTCTAACATTACGTTACACAATTTGCATTGCAGCATTGACATATCTCTTCGACTACAAAATGATTGAATATGTTAATTATTTGTAAGGTAAATACTCAAGGCGTATAAATACTTACAAGTTGCGCCACTCGTAAAGTTGTTTGCAATTCGCTTGTAAGGCCAACAAGTTACTCATATTCTCGATTTCGAGTTCGTAATAGCAATGTATGGGCAATATGGCTCGCTTGCCAAACGGTTCGGCGGCAGGTTCCAAATCAGACATGTCCTCCCAAACATAATCAGAATTTGACAGGTTACGTTCAATAAAACTCCGATCTTTGTTCAGAAGCCTACAAAATAAAGAAATTAAAAAAGAATCGCAACAATTGATAGTTATTTATAAAGACCGTGTAAGCAAAGATTGCAGTTGATTAAAAATAGTAGCACGACCCTCATCTCTAGCGGTGGGCAGTTGATTAGGGTCGCTGTGGAAGAACAACATGTCGATATTGTAACGCATTTGATTGATCTAAAATATAAGTTTCAAAATTTTAAAATTAAATCAATTATATTGCAAAATAATATTTACAATACGAATATCGTCCTCAAGAACTGCGACATCCAAATTAACGACCATGTCGTGCTCTTCAAAATGAGATTGCATAGTTTTTGGATTAAAGCCAAGTCCAGCTAAAATACACACGTATTTCGTACGTTCCTTATTGCATTTGATTTGCATGGAGGGACAAAAGAGCATAGTCATCAATGCAGAAAAGCCGTGAATATTTGGCATAAGAGTAGTGCCTCGAGCAGTCAACTTATCACCATCGGTTTCACTAACAGACGCTGCCACCACCATTTGATTATGACGATCTTGTGGGTCGGAATCTAGAAGAACACCATTAACTGATTCTCGCTCAATAACCACAGTCTTAAATAAGCCGACGCGTAGCATTGAACACATAGATGTTTCAAGTGGACTGTATGGCCCTTTAAGCATTATAGTTTGATTGCATTTATTCAGAGGCGGTGGCTTCAAGTTTTGGTCAGTTGGGTTCTGAGCAGAACGTAAATAATCCTCGTTGATGTGATGTTTTTCCTCATGGCTTACATGGCACTCAACCTCTTGCTTGCGTATGCGAAAGTCATGATCCTTACGCGACATATAATCTTCATCTGCTCGACGAGCCAATTGTCGTTCCACAAGTTTGTCATTGAGTAGTCCATCAGGCATATGCAGTAATACAGCAGCGACGTTGTTGACCAATGAGTATATCTCCAATTCAATAGTTCCGCACTTTGATACTGTAGTCAACATTTTTCGACTGCCTCATTATCCCAACGGTTATAGTTGCTAACAATGACGATGGCTGTATCAAAGCCAGCCGGCATTCAAGCATATGCGGTGGCAGTTGATCTAATTTATATTTCAGCTCATATGGCATCACTCGCAGCTGATCTATAGCCAATAATGCTGTATTACCGTAATCAATGAAGCGCACACTAAAACTTTGGATTCCCATTTGCTTGAGTTTCGACCCTGATGACAGTTGCGCGCTGAAAGTGTTGCTTATGCATTGCAGAAGCTCCAGGCCCGTTGTAATAATGCTTGGATTCTTCACATGACAGCTAAGGTGCTGTGGTGAATTAATTAGTTCAGTCATGCTGTCGATGCGATCCAACAATTCATTTGGTTGAAAGTAAAACTTGCTACAATTTACAATCTACAAAAACAAAAATGATTCGTATTTATTAGTTAAAAACTGTGTCGTTTATTTATATATCGGGATTTTGCACTTACATGCGATATTTTGCCTGCCACAATCTTGTCAAAAACAGATGGTAGCTCAACATTCCATTTCTTGCATGGTGGCACCCAGGTGCTGTCAATGACAACTCCAATCCGTGTTGTTCAACATACTTAAGAGCACTGGTTTTTCTGAAAAAAAAATCATCAAAATTTAATGATTAAAGAATCGAAACCTTAGAAATATAGCTAACATTTTCATGAAAAATGGACATTTCATTTAGAAAATATTATCAATTAAAGCGAATTGTACTGTTATCTTACTCTATAAACGTGAAGAGGGCGATATGCATTATTTAGACGCATTCTAACAGCCTTGTAAACCTCGGTCGCGACGCGTCCCGGCACATGAATGGGATTCATGTAATTATATTCATCGTCATCCTCTTTAAATGTTACAAATATCTTTTCAGAACCATGCGAAAATGTAACATCCATTTTCTTGGCCGGAATTTTTGCCTCTAAAAATAATTCCTTAATCCGTCGAGTATATAATTCACCCATATACCGTGGCTCAAATTTAGTAAAGTAGACAGTGCGACAAGGATCGTTGCCATTAATAGCTCGGTATATGTTGCTATCGTAGTCCTCGTTTGCTTTATCGGCGCGCATGAAATAATTGGGATAAAATGCGCCGGCAATGATTACTTTCAAAACTATGGATTTTTGACGATCATTCCAAGACTTGCAAGCACTAGATGGCATGTTTTGTAGATACATAGAAGTACAGCGTTGCTGCAGGTCTTGTACCATCAAATGCATCTCTCGAAGAGAACGCAAACAAACACAAAACCGCCGAGCCCATTGGTGTTCCGAATCCTTTTGCATTCTGTCCTGACATATGTTCAGATACATCTAAAAAGATCCCAAATTCATAAATTTTACAGTCAAATACTTTGCGTGTATATTAAGAGACTTTACTAACTTTGTACATGCGATATACAGCAATCATGTCCGACCCAGAACCATCGGAGAAAGCGTAGCGCATCCAAAAAGCTTCATTTTGTCCTCGTCTTTCAGTGAGAAACAATCCACGAACAGACATGCCAGCAGCTATGAGACAAATTCGGACACGACCTTGTTTCTCTCAATCTTCAATAAAATGTCGTGACCTTTCGTGACTTACCCATGATAATAGCCTCGTCGAGGCAATTAAATACGTAACCAATTATAATAAGGCGGCTCAAACGCACGTCTAGGGGGAGACGTGTCATAATGCGACCCCATGGGTGATATCGCGCGTCGAGATCCTCGTAAACTCCATCAACCGTTGTAAAAAGGGCTCCAACTTCCTTCAGCAAGAGGACCGTGTTGTGTATGTCGAATAGATTTGGTGGCGACATCGCTAGGGCCAGAATTTCAGTTGGGCTACCCATGTCAAGTTCCTTGGCTTTTAGTATCGAATTCTCAAGTGGCGATCGAAGCATCTCGGGGACTCCAAACTCTTTCATTTCATTTAAATAAAAGTCCTTTGTGACCATACGATAAACACGACCACTTCGTAACGTCCAACACGTCCAGCTCGTTGGCGACAATTCACTTTGGAGGCCCACTCCAAGCGAAGGCTTTTAAAATTCGATGCAGAGTTGGTATGTAGCACTTTGGTTAAGCAAAAGTCAATGACATAGGATACATCTGGCACGGTTATAGAGCTCTCCGAAATATTTGTAGTCAGTATCACCTTGCGATGGCCAACGGGAGGTGGTTGAAAGACTTCTGCTTGAGCCTCGGGCGACAACAACGAATGGCATCGCACAATTGTAATTTCAGTACTGGGACTGTGAATGTGAAATCAATCAGTTAACGGATAATAAAATATTAAGTTAATTTATTTACTTTTCTCCCATTACTTGTTTAATATGCTCGGCCATAGTATCAATCTCATGGATGCCTGGCAAAAAAATGAGCACTGCTCCTGTGCGCTTCGACTCCTCATAGGTTTGTCGGGATGTCCCAACCGCCTTGCGTTCCATGTTGTCAATCACCAAAAGTATTTTAATGGCATCGCCATAGCGATCTGGTGATATACCTGGTTCCCGCTGTTGGGGCTCATCCTTGCAATGAATATTCTTGAACTGATCTCTATAGAATTTAACTAGCGGATATTTGCGGCCATGACTAGCAGTAACCACGGGTGGTATCCACGAAGTGCTAGCAAAATACTTGCAGAACTCGTTAGCATCAATAGTGGCAGACATCAGGATGACTTTGACATGACGTGAATTCAGTGCCAGCAGTCGGCGTACAACAATCAACAAAAAGTCCATGTCCTCATCCCGCTCATGTACCTCATCCAAGATAATGTGAGTGTAGTGTGTGAGTGTCTTTTGATTAATGAGATTATTCAACAATACACCTGTGGTACAATACAATAAGCGAGTGTCCTCCATATTAGCGGGACGGTGTAGGCCAACTTGATATCCACACACAGTTCCTGGTTGCCATTGCCGTTCCTGACAAACACGATTGGCAATCGATATGGCAGCGATACGTCGTGGCTGTGTTACAACAATTTTACAGAATTCGCGCCTCTTGAAAGCTTCATCCAATATGTACTGCGGCACCTGTTGGAAAAAAAAAACAAATTAAACTCCCGACACCTATTATTAATAAAAGCAAAACACTGCAATATATATACATAAATGACTATGATCAAATATATACTTAATACGGTTACACACATTTTCTGTATAAACGAAGATACTCTACAGTATGTAATGGTTAAAAAAATCTTAGAAATTTAAAATAAAAATTCATGAAATTAATGTCAGTTGTTGCAAGTTGCAACGTCTTGGACGGTACCAATGACAAGTTGAAGCTGTTCTCATCATGCTGTAAAGAAATACAATCAAAACACATGTACTCAGTGCAGACCAACCACATCGAGATGATTGAGACAACATTGGCGGTGTTGCATCTTACGGAAGAGAGTTGCCTGCTGATGGCGAGCTAACGGTGAAGGAAACTCAACGAATTGCATGCATATAATTTATTCCATTCATCTCAAACTTGGGACCCGCTTGTCTGTTTTGTCAAGAAACTATGTATATCACGCACCCTTTGAGTAGCACAACTCCCAAAGAAGCTTTTACTTTTAGCAATTCGTACAAGAGAATGCATTTCTTGGTGCTTGTGAAATTTTGGAAAACCCTGAAGACAGCAAAAAGCAATGGACTCCAATAACATCAATTGAAGCCAAAGAGAGTCAATCTCAACGAAGAGCTTAACTGCCAAGCGATTTATAAGCAACTCTGCCGACTTGAGGAATCTTACAACACGCATATGATACGGCATACGCACTTCATCTGCGCCCACAAAGATCTTTATTGATATTCAGAATATTTTCGTTAAAATCAGAGGTCTGCATAGAATATTTAATCCATATATAAATTAAAAAGCATACCTGTGTAGTTTTACCACAGCCCGTCTCTCCTTTAATATAACCACCGGATTATCATTAATGGCGGCCATAATTTCTCCACAATGTGCATATATGGGCAAATTCTTGTCCCGATTTAAATCGAAGTGATATTTCTCATAGTAGGCTTCATCAGAGCGCACGCGAGGCTGCTCTTCCATTTCGCCGTCATCGTCGTCACTATCCAAATCATTAAGTGTTTTATTGCGCACTGAATAGTTGTTCTTGTCATCATCCATCTGTAAAGTCAACATACATATATATACATGTACATATATTCTTGAAAGATGTCTCAAATTCCCATTCATTTACTTCGCCGTACCCACACTCATTCAATTTTAACATACATACATACACACATCGTGTATAAACTTTTTTTCTTACTTTCTTCATGAGTTCTTTTCTTTCTCAACGATTTCATTCACATAATCCGTGCCAACCATTTTGCGTTTAATCGGATTGGAGTCTTTAGTCTCCACGGCTAGAATTTTGGGATCGCCAGTTATACACCCTTGTAAAGCGGTTCCTCGCTTGAATTCCTTTGAAAAATCGGAGTCCATGCTGACATTAAGTTTCAGCGTTCACTTCAAATAAAACTAGTATGCAACAGAGCGGTTAACCGGTAAATGAAAAAAGCACCTCAAAATATCGATATATTCATTAGTTAGACAGCGTTTACCAACACAGACTAAAATATTCGCAGTAAACGGACTAGCTGTCTATAAACTATCGATTTTTTTCGCTCCAATATCTAAATATTTTTAATTCTATTAAAATTAAATTATATCTTTAAAATTAATTTAAATGTTGACGATATATTTAAAAAATGTGTAACGCTTCTGCTACTGAAAATACTATTTTTATAATTTGAAACTATTTTGTAAATGGAAACTTATCGCTGTTAATAACAGCTGTCAAAATGTTAATTCGTTGGATGGCAAACACAGCATAACATACAAATTCATTGAACGTGACAGTACTCAATTCAGAATTATTTTTCCATTTGATGTTAACAAATAAATAAAAAATACAAATCTAAAATTGATGTTCTCATTCATTCTATTGTTGTACAGTGAGGATTCTGTCAATGTAGTTTTGCTTTTGGAATCAAAGTAAATATTCCCAATATTTATATAATTTCATTAGTATTTTATATTTTTCAATATAAATCGGTTAAAAATACTAGCAACTACTAGTTATGTGTATATGTATGTGGTGCGCTTCTAACCTATACCCTCGTTTCGATGTTAGTAAATGCATTGCTGCATGTACACATGTACACATGCGTGCATATAAAAATCGAAAGTTTATTTCAACCTTTATTAATTTATTACTTTCAGGCGGAATCAACGTGACCTGGCACGAGATAAAAATCAAAAGAAGCAGGCTGAACAGACAAAAGGCAAAATAACTGATGGAATGGCAGTGGAACAATTTAAATCCAAGAAAAAGGGATATCACAAGAACTGCAAAAAATGTATAATGTCATCTGATAATTTAGGGACGTTGAATTATGCCAGAAAAACAGAAGAAAAAGGATAAATAGTCTGTTGATACTGCTGGACGGAGCAAATAAAAACGCTTACATGTAGAGAGGGCAGAGATTAACGTACTGTCTTGCTTGGAGAGAAAACATATGAGATCAAGCGCAAAACTTGGAGCAAAAATCACAATCTGGAGTGGTATCTATTCTTCTGGATATTAAATTTTTAATCACAAATAAGTAGCTAATAAGCTGCCAAATAGCAACATCTAAACACTCATCTCACAAGAATCTTGACAGAGCCGCTCGTCTTCACCATGCTTGGCATGCTTTCCTAGGACAGTAAAAGCCGGAGAGCGGTCCCAAAGTCAAATTTGCAGCAAGCGTAGGCGTAAGTAATAACATGGAACAAACTATAATCCATTACGTTTCTTCTTTTTTGTTTTGCATCAGCCATAGGAACATGCCTTTACTCTTTCAATAAGAATTGGCTTGACCTCGGACATTGGCTTTTGTCCAAGTACTGTATACGCAGAAACGCAGAGACATGGATTTTAAATAATGTAATGGAAAATACATTATCAGATTGGAAATTAACGTATGTTCAATAAAAATAGTCCTTTTTGGGTGTACACCTGGTTCGAGTTCCGGTCAACGCGTTCACATCATTTGGTTTTCACTCTTTCTACTCATAAAGGTGACAGCTTGCACATTATATAGATGTAACAATAAATACATACTCTGCATAATAACTGTTGGTTGAATTCGGATGTTCTTGTACAAGTTGGACTCAAAGTTTGATATGAATTTGCATTCGATTCTGGGCGTTCATGGTCGGGGATTTATGGTTAATTCATTCAATCGTTAATCTCGGCAAGTTTATTACAAAACCGGATTGCCTGACTACTGGATTGCTCGTCCGTTCCTAAAATGAACGGCGGTCGCCTGGCCAGTAACCAGCATATTGATGAGGCCCCCATACTTTCTTGAATCGTTCTCAGACGCATCATGATGTGCGCCAATATCGATGATAGATAGTGATTATGTGTTCCGGTGAGTAAGCAATGCAATTCCACGTGAGCTGTTCGCTTCATAATCTATCCATGGCTCCTTCTACTTCAGTGTTAAACTAAACGAGCAAAATCAATTGATCATCGAATGCACTAAACAAAGACTCAAAACTTTGTTCGACAAAATTCAAATTTAAGGACTTTTAGTAAGCCCCTAAATCGCATGCCCTACTACGCGTTATGTGAGTTGGAAATGAGAATGTTGAACTAGTTGAACTACGACAATGGTTGTAGATAACTTATCTAACATATGTATGTAGGTGTAAATAAAAAATAATATACGTTAACCAAATACAATAACAAAAAAGTAAAATTAACTTGAAAATTTAGTTCTGAATACATGTAGTTTACCGGTCAACCTCCAACACAACATAACCCAAAGAAGAGGCTATCTATCTATAAATTAAAGTTTCATTAAATTTGAATATTAAAATAAATATATACATATATATATTTTCATTTTGTCAGCAAAGTTTCCATTGATGGTCATGTTGAGGAAGACCATGAAACGCCTTTCCAGCAGTTTTTGTGTTTGGTATTTCAATGGCTTGATATTTGTAACTGCGTCAAAGTCGGCATGTAGTGGATGTAGATGAGATGCTGACCCCTCATTTTTGCCTTTGGTTGTTGAAGTAATTTGTTAGTAATAAACTCACATATGGGCATATACAGGATCGCATGTGTGATATTCAAACATCTTTAAACGAACAAAATTGTGTCAAAAATATACATTCTGCAAAATGTTTTTTACGTGTGTACATTGCAAAAATTTTTGAAAATAAGACTAGCCTCCAATAGTTGTCGTTTTCGAATTATTAATAAAAACACAAGACATTTGACTTTGTCTTGAAAAATGTGTAAGTCGGCGAAATGAAGTAATGTATCCGATAGCAAAAATATTATAAATCAACATTTTAACCTTAAACAAACAAGAAAAAGACCAAATCTAATTAGAAACGCTGCCGTGCATTGTTTTTAGCAACTATTTCCTGGAAATGACGATATATAATGCTCTTTGTTCTGCCTGGTGACTAGCTTAAAAAGGAGCCCCGAGAAAGTTATTTCTTTCAAACTAAATTTTAAAAAAATGCATAAGTGCACAATTAGAAGCGGTCTTTTCAGTTCAGTTTATTAACACTTCCATTTTCCAATATGCATGTTTGCTTTTGTTTTGCAGACTTCAAACATCAATTAACTTGCGTTGCACTCGTTGAAATGAGAGTTCTACGTTAATATTGCTTCGGGGTAGCAACATATGTATCTCCGCGCGACATATTTCCGCCAAACAAAAAAACGACATAACTCCGCGCGGAGATATGTCGTTTTTTGTTCGGTGGAGATTTGTCGTTTTAAAAGCGCCATAACTCCGCGAGGAGCTATGACGTTACGAAAACGACATTTCTTCGCCGATTTATTAGAGACTCATCTTACACTTGAATGAATAATGTATTATGTATAATAGATAATATATATGTACATATACATATGTTATTAACATATGTTAGTAAATGTATATGTACATACGTATGAACATACACAATGTGTATATTTTTGTTCAAATTAACAGCGCGCTATAACCATTTGGCTAGTTTCCACGCTCGATTACCGATATACGTTCTGATTTCGCCTCTTGTTAATGAGTTTAGCCTATATCCACTGCGACTCAGTTCTTTTACGTTCGAACCGACATTTGTTTCTTATGAGAAACGAAAAAACCGAGGTTTTTTAGTGCAGTGGAAATAGGCTATTACTCTATTATTGCTTACTCTGGTCACATCTGGTGGCAGCACTGATGAGTACATATGAGTGGGAACGCCCAAAATTGCAAAATTCTTGGTATCCCATTATTCGCTAGTATGTGAGGTACACTTTTAAAAAATTTGGGGAATATACATATGGGCACGGGACATTCGTACGCGTTCAAAGTAAAAACACGGTAAAAAGGAAACATTTTTTTTTTCAAATGAAAAGCTTAATGTATTGTAGTATGTGCATATATCGAGGGTACACTGTACCAATAGCTAAGCAGCAACACTTAGTCGTATTGCATAAATAAACAAACTCAAGTGGACGCGAAATACGATCACCCACTTCTGCTGCACTCTAAGACAGCATTCAAGCTATGTCAGCATTCCCATGCTGACCACTTACAATATATATATGTATATGCCCATAAAACTCTCTCTCCATAACATAGTATATAAGATATATATATATATGCAGCTGCTCTTCTACGCAGTGGCATTCTACCATTATGTACTTA
Organism: Drosophila albomicans; assembly: GCF_009650485.2. NCBI lineage: Eukaryota > Metazoa > Arthropoda > Insecta > Diptera > Drosophilidae > Drosophila > Drosophila albomicans. The sequence continues at coordinate 69,095 of NW_026263530.1, read as the reverse complement.
GGCTAAGCCAACCGAATTATTTGAATAAAAGAACATTCACAGTTTGACAACAGATCAGCACTGACGTGCTGCAACTATTTTCCTTGACTACGAACTTAAAACATTTTTATCACATGGCGACCGTGACAAAAGAGCTAAGGCTCTTCGGATAGTTTTATTTTAAAACAAAAACAACCCAAAAAATAATGGCGATATAATCAAAAGACAAATAATGATATAAACGTTTATCAATTCAACAATTATCTGGCTGCAGTGAAATGATGAAACACACAAAACAAAAATCATAAGTTAAAAAAAAAATGAAACAAATAAAAGTCGGGCAGTCCATAAAAACGAAATAACGTAGTCGAGTCAAGTAAAAAAAAAAGTTAACAAAACTATGGTGTGCACGTCCGCACACTATAGCAGCGAAAGAGTAGCAGATGAGCTACAATAGCGAATGACCACCAGGCCGACGTTTCAACACCCTGCTCCTGTCGAGCAAAGGACCCTGCCAAGACTTAAAGAGGCAATAGAGGCAGATCCGGCCGCGGGACCAAAGCCCTTGACCATAGAAGAAAACAAGGCAAGGACACCTAAGAAGAAGCGAGGTGGCCGCCGGGTAAAATTGCTCAACTTAAGAAGACTGAACAACGAGATGCTGAAGACGGCAACCAACGGGGAAGACCGACAGCGACCGAGCGCCTTGCAGCCATCAACATTCAACTTCGCGGTGCGAAGTAAAGCGGCGAGCTGCTTTTAAAAGCCATAGCCCCAACCGCCCCAATATTATTAATGTTGCCGATGCGATTTCCGCTGCAACAACAAAAACAACAATTACTAACGTAATTGACGCCCATATTCACAACTAACACATTATACTCAGTCTTAAACTTAATATAAGTAGAGAAACATCGTAAACTTGCTTATTTGCAATTTATGTAAACTGAGTATAATGAATTCATTCATTAATTAGGGAAACGGTATAGAGTTTTAATGTGAACTAAACAAAGGAAGATAATAATTGTCAATTATTCAAGATATATATATGTTTTTATCTAATCTAGATCTATCTATATCGTTAACTAAAATTTTGCTCACAATGGGGGGCACCAAGTCAAAAGCGGACGGTAACACCGTAAATGTTGTAAATACAGTAGAAGTCGTGGATACAACTCCACACTTAGACGGACTGTACGTGCTACTTTTGATTTTAGTAATAATATCAGCCTTTAACCTAGTACTGAAGATATATCTTCTTCATAAGAGATCGTTGAGAAAGACTTACATGGGTCGAGCCAACGATTTAGACAAAATATAAAAAAAAAATACTATCGTACGTGACCATCACGTACCTCCTAGTACAGACCATCATAGTACAGATCATACCACAGGGGTACAGGTGCGATTACATCGCTAAAATGTACATACATGGAATGGCTAAACCTAGTAAAAGCTATAAACAATATTAGAGATGCTTTTGATAAATCATATAAATGCATCAACAAAAGCGCTCCGATAAAACTCAAACGCTTATTTATCACATAAAGGTATTGATAACGCAATACAACGCGCTACAAAATCTTATATTAAAGAACAGAGAAAAACTCACTGAAGAACATAAAGCTCAATGCTTAAAAGTTCTCAGTTCATTCGGTAAAGGACTACATAATACTAGTGTTAGACACAGTATTATAATAGAAGTACCAACCGAAATATCGAAAATAGCGGAATTTGACGAAAGCCAGCTAAAAGAACGGAACGAGTCACAAACCCAAGAGGATTGGGATATCGAAAGCGATATCGAGTCCATAGAAGAGAAAAAGACAAATATAAACATGGCCAATACAGTGGAAGCTCAGAGAGCATACCTGAAACAGGTATCCGCCACAATACCTGAATTCGATGGTAAGAAACTCCATCTAAATAGGTTTGTGACAGCATTAAAGTTGACGGATCTCACTAAAGGAGATCAAGAAGCTTTAGCAGTAGAGGTCATAAAGACAAAAATTATTGGACCATTGACATATAAAGTCGAACATGCGACATCTATACAGGCAATAATTAACATATTGCAGGCAAACGTAAAAGGCGAATCGCCTGACGTTATAAAAGCCCAAGTTGATGAATGCCCAACAAAAAGGCAAAACCGCGTCCCAGTACGCTACCGACGTAGACAACATGCGTAAGCAGCTTGAAGCAGCTTACATAGACGGCGGATTAGACGCCGATAATGCCGACAAATTCGCGACAAAAGAGTCGATATCGGCAATGATCAAAAATTGTGCCAATGAGTCACTAAAAATGATCTTAACAGCAGGTACATTCAGTACATTCAACGATGCAATGGAAAAATATATACATTGCAGTACAGAAATGACCGGCAATGCCAACACCGTCTTATTCTACAATGGGAATAATAGATGAGGTAATTATAATGCCAACTACCGCGGTAGAGGCAGAAATAATTACAACCAGAATGGTAACAACAATAATAACAGAAGTCGCGGAAGCGGCCGTGGCAATAACAGAGGCGGAGGTAACCGAAGGGGTAACCAAAGCCAAAATAATAATCAACATCAAAATGATAATAACAACCGAAATGTGCGTAACGTACAATCGGAAAACAGTCAAACCCCCTTAAGCAATCAGCAGTAAAGGTGTTTAAATTGAACCTAAATCTGAGTATCTTCATTAAAGCAAAAAACTACAAAACAAACACAGTTCTTACATTATTAATAGACACAGGTGCAGACATTTCATTGCTAAAAGACAAAGCAAATGAATATAGCAACTTAAATTTCAGCAATATATCAAATATTACAGGTATTGGACAAGGAACCATACAGTCTATAGGAGCAATCGATCTTGACCTACGCATTCAGGATGTTCTAATACCACATAAATTTCATGTAGTACCTGAGAATTTTCCGGTACCATGCGATGGCATAATCGGTTTAGATTTCATTAAAAAATACAATTGCATATTAGAATTTCAAAGCAATCAAGACTGGTTCATAATAAGAACCAATAACTTCAATAGACATATAAACATTCCAATTTTACACAACTTAGATTCTAACACATTATTATTGCCAGCTAGATGCGAAGTAATTAGACAAGTCAAATTACTCACTAGCGAAAAAACGGTTGTAATACCAAATCAGGAGCTACAACCGGGCATAATAATAGCAAGCACAATTGTCGATAGCGAAAACGCATTGATTCGCATTATAAATACAAATAATAAAGACGCCATAATAGAAGGCGCAAAGATCAAATGCGAATCATTGGAAGACTATGACATTTGTACAACACCATTAGAAAATGATAATAGAACCAAAGAAATCTTTAAACAGTTGAGATTTCCTAAACAGTTTAATACAGTACTAACTAATTTATGCACCGAATTTAGCGATATATTTGGCTTAGAAACAGAATCAATATCAGCTAACAATTTTTACAAACAAAAACTCAGATTAGGAGATAAAACACCGGTCTATATAAAAAACTATCGTATGGCAGATAGTCAAAAACCAGAAATCGCTAGACAAGTTAAGAAATTAATAGATGATGGAATTGTTGAACCATCAATGTCCGAATATAATAGTCCATTACTTTTGGTTCCAAAGAAACCACTTCCGAATTCAACAGAAAAAAGATGGCGATTAGCAGTAGACTATCGTCAAATAAATAAGAAACTATTGTCAGACAAATTTCCACTTCCAAGAATAGAAGACATTCTTGATCAATTAGGAAGAGCAAAATATTTTTCATGTCTCGACCTAATGTCTGGATTCCACCAGATAGAACTAGAAAAAAAGTATAGAGATATAACATCATTTTCAACAGCCAACGGCTCATATCGCTTCACGCGACTACCATACGGACTGAAAGTAGCACCAAACTCTTTCCAACGTATGATGACACTTGCATTCTCTGGTCTTGAACCATCACAAGCATTTCTATATATGGATGATTTAGTAGTAATAGGTTGTTCAGAAAAACATATGCTCAAAAATTTAACAAATGTATTCGAGCTATGTAGGCAACATAATCTGAAACTACATCCTGGGAAATGTTCTTTCTTCATGAAAGAAGTCACATATTTGGGACACAAATGTACCGATAAAGGTATACTCCCAGATGACACCAAATATGAAGTTATAGAAAAATATCCTATACCAACAGATGCTGACAGTGCTAGACGTTTCGTAGCCTTCTGTAACTGTTACAGACGTTTCATTAAAAATTTTTCTGATCACTCACGCCACTTAACGAGGCTTTGTAAAAAGAATGTCCAATTCGAATGGACAGCAGAATGCAATAGTGCATTCGAATATTTAAAAAAGGAATTAATGAAACCAACAATATTGCAGTACCCAGATTTCAGCAAAGAATTTTGCATAACAACCGATGCTAGTAAACACGCATGCGGAGCGGTACTTACACAAGACCACAATGGTCAACAACTTCCAGTGGCATACGCTTCAAGAATGTTCACTCAAGGTGAAAGTAATAAGTCCACTACAGAACAAGAATTAGAGGCCATTCATTGGGCCATAAATCATTTTCGACCATACATATATGGCAAGCATTTCATGGTAAAAAGCGATCATAGACCATTGTCATACCTATTCTCTATGAAAAATCCGAGTTCCAAACTCACTCGCATGAGGCTGGACTTAGAAGAGTATGACTTTACAATAGAATATCTTAAGGGGAAAGATAACCATATTGCGGACGCCTTGTCACGCATAACAATAAAAGAATTGAAAACAATTAATAGAGAAATACTAAAAGTAACGACTATATCAAAAGCTGCACAGGAAAATTCTTGCAAAGAAGACAAGAAGGTCAAAACAAAAAATAAAAATGAGCAAATAATAGAAAAGCCTATGAAGTTGTCAACAATAATGACACAAAGAAACATGTTCTAATCAAAATAGATAAACACAAGTGTTTATTAAAACGAGGAAAAACAATTGTTTCACGCTTTGATGTTAATGACTTGTATTCTAATGAAACATTTGATCTAAATCAATTCTTTCAAAGGCTTATTTCAAAAGCCGGAATGCATAAAATAACAAAAATGCGAATATCACCAAGTGAACAAATATTCGAATTTGTATCACTAAATGAATTTAAAACAAAGGGCAATCGAATACTCGAAAAAGTAGAACTAGCTATTCTACAAAAGGGTGATAATCATAGAAAAAAACGACGAAGCTCAAATTAAAGAAATTTTGACAAAATTCCATGATGATCCTATAGAAGGAGGCCACACGGGTATCGCGCGAATCCTGTCAAAAATCAAAAGATTTTATTATTGGCCACAAATGACTAAGACAATATCAAAGTATGTAAAGACTTGTTTGAAATGCCAGCAAGCCAAAACAACAACACATACCAAAACACCATTAACATTGACACCAACGCCAGCAACAGCATTTGATACCGTTTTAATTGATACCATTGGTCCATTACCGAAATCGGAAGACGGAAATGAGTATGCAGTTACAATCATATGCGATTTAACTAAGTTTTTAGTCACTATTCCAACTCCGAATAAAAGTGCTCAAACAGTTGCAAAGGCTATATTCGAATCATTTGTATTGAAGTACGGTCCAATGAAGACGTTCATTACGGATCAAGGTACAGAATACAAAAATTCACTTATAAACGAATTATGCAAATATATGCATATAGAAAATCTAACATCTAGCGCTCACCATCATCAAACTCTAGGAACAATAGAAAGAAGCCACCGAACTTTCAATGAATATATTCGTTCATATATATCAGTTGACAAAAGTGATTGGGACATTTGGTTACCATATTTCACTTATTGTTTCAACACAACACCCTCAATAGTTCATGACTATTGCCCATATGAACTAGTATTTGGCAGATTACCCAGACAATTTAAAGATTTCAGTAAAATAAACAAGATAGACCCAATATACAACATAGAAGACTATTCCAAAGAACTAAAATGCAGACTAGAAATGTCATACAATAGAGCTAGAAGAATGTTAGAAAAAGCAAAAGCAGATAGAAAATTAAGATACGATAAGAATATAAATAATTTTGATTTAAAAATAGGAGATAAAGTATTGCTTAAAAACGAAACAGGTCATAAGTTAGATAATAGATACGAAGGTCCTTACGACGTATTAGATATAGGAGTAAATGACAACATAACTATTAAAATACAAAATAAGAAACAACAGGTAGTACATAAAGATAGGCTAAAAAAGCAAATATAGAACAAAAAAAAAAAGGTCTGATCAGCCAAAAAAAAAAATATATATATAAAGACATAAATATGTTTGAATTTTAATAATTTAAAAAAAAAATTTTATTTCTTTTTGTTCATTTAAAACTCAATATCAGAAATCATTTTAATTCATTAATATTATATTCACTAATATGTTCCAATTATGATATAATTTATAGAAAATAACTTCACTTCACGCTTTTTCAAAAGGAGGGAGGTGTAGTATGTGCATATATCGAGGGTACACTGTACCAATAGCTAAGCAGCAACACTTAGTCGTATTGCATAAATAAACAAACTCAAGTGGACGCGAAATACGATCACCCACTTCTGCTGCACTCTAAGACAGCATTTAAGATATGTCAGCATTCCCATGCTGACCACTTACAATATATATATGTATATGCCCATAAAACTCTCTCTCCATAACATAGTATATAAGATATATATAGTAATATATCCACCACCAGAATAATTTCTCGTACATGACAAACACTCACAATTATTCCCCTTCCAAATTCTTTCCCACAAATCATATCATAAACATAAACATTTGTCGCGACGGCACCAACTGTTACAAACAAAAAAGATCCTATTACATTGGCGATCGTGCCACTTCCAAAAAATCCAAAGTCCATTAAAATTTTCCATTTACAACTTGAGGACTCAGCATTACTGCACTAACACAAACACAAAACATCACACGTATGTTAGCCCTAAGTCGTAATAAGAACTTTCATGTTAGAGCTCAGCATATTGTGAGTTCAGTTTTTTAAGAGACACTTTCTCACTTAAGACGCGTAGCCCGCGAGCTTATAAATAAAAATAAAGTAGTCTATTAAGTAAACAAAAATAAATCCTTGTGTTTTATTTTTTTTACTGTTCGTGCACCGCGAACATCTAATTGCGCAGCCGGTAGCGATACGTCGTACTAGTTACTGAATCAACGAAGCAGTCGTGAACCGCTAGAAGGACTCTAACATTGTCCTGGGTAAACGCGTCCTAGTTGTGAACTATACAAAACGTATCCGCAAAAAGAACATCTACGTGTGTGAGTGAATTATCAAAACGGCAATACAAAAAACATTGTAAAAACCCGTCATAATAAAAAACTCAAAAACCCGAACCACGTGTGTAAATCAATAACAAATCAAAAATGGCAACCGAACTAACAGAAGGACACTTAAACCAGTGTATAAATCAAATCAAACACGTGCCAGCGTTTGATAACGGAGCAGAAAATTTGTCGGCATTTATAAAGAGAATAGATTTTATTCTGTCTCTATACCCAACAACTGATGTACGCCAAAGTAGCGTAATCTTCGGTGCTATTGAACGACAACTGGATGGAGAAGCCTTGCGTACATCCCAGATTACGCAATCCAACAATTGGATGTCGCTGAGATCGTCCCTAATCGAGGAATTCAGGACACAGACACCTTATGAAGAGTTACTAAAGAAGACTATACAACACCAACTGGAATGGAAGTCTACGTAAGTTCGTCGAAGAGCTCGAGAGAAAAATCCTATATTGTTAGCAATAAGTTAGCACTAGACACTGACAGTAGCACAGCAATAATATACAGAAATGCACTAAAAATTACTACAAAAAAATGTAATAACCAGAAAATTACCAGACAGGATATACATGACCTTAGCAAGGCATGATATAACTTCAATAAGCAAGCTAAAAGCAGTTGCTCAAACAGAAGGCATTTATGAGTCTTATGAGACTCAGAATAACCATAAAAGCGAAAACAACAGTCGCAGAAATCAAAATAAATCTTACGCGAACTATTCAAACAATTTTCATTCAGATGATTCGTCCAATTCGAGACCACAAAACAATTACTCAAATTCAAATCAGAATAATCAAAACCTTCACCAAGAATTCAATAAAAAACTTAATGAAGCTCAAACCCAAAACCCTTATAACTATTCGAGGGATACCTCAACAAGCCGTGGGCCTAACCCACCGATGAAAAGACAAAGGGAAAGCAAAGTGGCCAGTTCAAAAATGGAGCAAGTTGAAAATTTTCATCAAAATGCCTCGGAACAAAATGCAGAACAAACACACCATACATAAAAATCAAAATGAATGAAGTAAACCTAAAATGTATCATTGATACAGGTTCTTCAATAAACCTTTTAAAACAAAATAATTTCAGTTTTCGACTTATAAAAATCCAATCAATGTCCAAACAATTAATGGCACTACTGAATTATCAGAAAGTATACTTTTTGGTCCTAGTAGACTTTGCCCAATAAAACAAAAATTTTACATTCATAATTTTTCTGAAAATTATGACATGCTATTAGGAAGAGAATACTTAAAAGCCAGTAAATCCCAAATTGATTATGAAGATGGCACAGTTACATTAGGAGAATATAAATTTAAATTTCAAAATGAAGAAGAAAATTCTGAAGAAACTAACACAGAAAACTACGCAAACCCACCTTTGACCGAAGATAGGCCCTTCAATTTCGCAATTGAAGATGAATTAAAGGAGTGTAATGAGTTCAGATTAGAACATCTTAACACTGAAGAGGTAGAAGAATTAAAAAAGATTTTATATGAATTTCGCGATATTCAGTACCGGGAAGGTGAAAATTTGACTTTCACCAGTACGATTAAGCACTTAATTCAAACGAAACACGAAGACCCAATATATAAAAGACCCTACAAGTATCCACAGGCTTACGATCAAGAGGTCAATAAACAAATTAACGAAATGATAGAGCAGGGCATAATTAAAAAATCAAAATCCCCTTATTGTTCGCCCATCTGGATTGTTCCAAAGAAAATGGACGCTTCAGGAAAGCAAAAATTCCGGTTAGTCATTGACTACCGAAACCTCAATGAAATAACTATTGACGACAAATTCCTCATACCAAATATGGATGAGATCCTAGATAAGTTAGGCAAATGCCAATACTTCACTACGATCGATCTTGCAAAGGGTTTCCATCAAATCCAAATGGATCCCGATTCAATTGCAAAAAACTGCCTTTTCAACCAAGCATGGTCACTACGAATTTACTCGTATGCCCTTTGGGCTTAAAAATGCTCCAGCGACTTTCCAGCGCTGTATGAATAACCTACTTGAAGATCTGATTTTCAAGGATTGTCTAGTTTACTTAGATGATATCATTATCTACTCCACTTCATTGGAAGAGCATATATCATCCATTTCGAAAGTCTTCTCAAAACTTCGGGAAGCAAATTTGAAATTACAATTAGACAAAATGCGAATTCATGAAAAAGGAAACTGATTTCCTCGGGCATGTAATCACCACGCAAGGTATAAAACCAAATCCAAACAAAATTAAGGCAATTGTTGAATTCCCAATACCAAAGACACCAAAAGAAATCAAATCATTCCTAGGTTTATGCGGATTTTATCGCAAATTTATACCCAATTTCGCAAATATTGCAAAACCCATGACAACAAAGTTGAAGAAAAACGCCACCATAAACATAAAAGATCCCACTTATGTGTCAGCATTTGAAAAATTCAAAGTTTTAATAACGTCCGATCCGATACTAGTTTATCCAAATTTCGAGAAACCATTCTCATTGACTACAGATGCTAGCAACTTCGCTATAGGCGCCGTTCTATCACAGGAACACAAACCCATTTGCTATGCAAGTCGAACTTTAAACGAACACGAATCAAACTATTCAGCTATAGAGAAAGAACTATTAGCTATCGTGTGGGCAACCAAATATTTCCGTTTTTACCTATTCGGTAGAAAATTCCAGATCTTAAGCGATCACAAACCACTAGTTTGGCTCAGTAACATTAAAGAACCAAACATGAAATTACAAAGATGGAAAATCCGATTAAACGAATACGATTATCAAATCAAGTATTTACCAGGAAAAGAAAATAACGTAGCAGACGCACTTTCACGTATAAAAATAGAAGAGAATTTCTTAGGAGAAGATGCAATTAGCACAGGAGCAACTATACATAGTGCTCAAGAGGACAGTCAATATCACATACCAATAACTGAAAGACCTTTAAATTACTTAAACACGATCAAATAGATCACATTAATCACGAAAAGTTGATGAATATTAAAACTTCTGCTTGGTTCAGTACACTTACAAATGAAATTTTCATCATGTCCCATATTCCATTGAGTAATCTTGAAACCAAAACTTTCCAAGTAATCCCTTACCCAGATAAGAATGGACAAATCATCAATGAAAGTGTTGAAGGAAAATTTTATTTACACAATAACTTTTGTTTCGAATTCAATCTCTAAAAGATCATAAATGACCAATGCATAACTAATATAATAAAACATGAAACTCCAGTTTGCACCTTTAATAAATATCGTAAACAAGAATTTATACAAATAGTAGAACCAAAACATCATAATAACCTGGAACTTAACCAGAACCAAACTAAATCAAAATTGTAATGATTTAGAAATATACATCGAAAAGATAAAATAATAAAAATATTTAATTGTACCATTGAATTAAAAAAATGTTAAAATTTCAAATAGAGCGCAACAATTTACAACTATTATGTTTACAGAATACAATGTAACTAAAATAGAACCACTATCACACATTGAAATAAAAGAAATGATTATGTATAACAATAGAGAAAACAATAATTATAAATATCCAATAATTATGATTGTATTAATTTTAATCCTCATTGTTATATACAACTTAGTGAATAAGAAAATTAAAACACTATTCAACATATAACACAAAAAAATTTGTAAGAACACATGACACAGACATAAGTGCTAATGCTGAAATCGATAATATTGAAATTCCAGTCCCACTTATGTACCCCGAACTAAACGCTTGAGGACAAGCTAACCTCTATAGGTTGGGGAGTAATATATCCACCACCAGAATAATTTCTCGTACATGACAAACACTCACAATTATTCCCCTTCCAAATTCTTTCCCACAAATCATATCATAAACATAAACATTTGTCGCGACGGCACCAACTGTCACAAACAAAAAGATCCTATTACATTGGCGATCGTGCCACTTCCAAAAAATCCAAAGTCCATTAAAATTTTCCATTTACAACTTGAGGACTCAGCATTACTGCACTAACACAAACACAAAACATCACACGTATGTTAGCCCTAAGTCGTAATAAGAACTTTCATGTTAGAGCTCAGCATATTGTGAGTTCAGTTTTTAAAGACACTTTCCTCACTTAAGACGCGTAGCCCGCGAGCTTATAAATAAAAATAAAGTAGTCTATTAAGTAAACAAAAATAAATCCTTGTGTTTTATTTTTTTTACTGTTCGTGCACCGCGAACATCTAATTATATATATGCAGCTGCTCTTCTACGCAGTGACATTCTACCATTATGTACTTAGGCTAAGCCAACCGAATTATTTGAATAAAAGAACATTCACAGTTTGACAACAGATCAGCACTGACGTGCTGCAACTATTTTCCTTGACTACGAACTTAAAACATTTTTATCACAGTATAGCATTTTATTAGCTCTTTCATTGGTGCAAAGATTGATGTGGGGTATTTTTTCATTTAGAAGATAATTGCAGAAGTCAAGCGATTCGCACGGGACACAAAACGGAAGTGGTTTAAGATGTCAACCAATTCAAACGCAAATTTCAGCGAATCCAGAGGCAATATTTTAATGCAACTAATTTTAAACTTTTGTGCATTGATGCCTCTTTAAGAAGGTTATAATTTTTTTCAAAAACGACTTGTATTTTTTTTTTTAAATTAAATTTGAAGTAAATTCGCACGGGACATCGCGCACGGGACATTTTTTACCGCCACTATTTTTATGTTCTTGTCATTGCTGTTGTTGAGAAATATTTGAAAAATACATTGAAAAAACATTTTTAAATTAACAAAAATAGTGAATTTATTTATTTTTACAAAAGAAGAAACTTAAGAAATACTTTAATAAACTGTTGTGTTTTTTTAAATCGAAAAAGTTTAACTTCAATGGTATTTACATTAAATTAATTGTAATATAGATTGTTGTATTAATTTATTATTTATGTTATTTTAATATTATAAATTTATTTAATACAAAGAATAGTATCTTGCAAGGAATAAGCAGTCCTCGCTGCTTTTACCTCGTTATAAGACGACGAAAAAAAGTGGAACTTAGATATACCAGGTATATTTCTTACCTCTTTCCATTTTTCGTCTAAGTTGTATTTCAAAATATCTTTGTTAATTTCATCTGTTGACAAAAAAATTAGTTGTACACCTTTAACATATTGGAGTGCACACTGATAAAAAGAGAATGCATCAGGTAAAACCATACTTTTTGATTTTGTCATTTGCCAAACTTTTCGTTTTACTACTGCTCCAACACCATCAACAGCTCCTTTCCCATGAGAGCTAGCAAAAAAATTCCTCTCCAATGTTGAACATTCCATTAATGCTGCTATATCAGATAGGCTTGACAATATGAATTTATTTTTAAACTGCGAACAGCAGCCATCAGAAAAAATTAATATTTTTGAAAAACTTCCATATGATGTCTTAATATTTTTCAAAATCTCCACCAAAAAAACAAAAACATCGAGCTTATTGTGCGTTAACTTGTCACTGATAACAGCAAACGACTTTTTAACGCCTCGCAGCCAAGCTACACAAGTAAAAATGGTTACCTGCCGATAATTAAAATGAGCACTTTGTATCTCATTTTGACTTGTGAGCCTATAATTTTCGGCAAAATCAATTTGAATCACCAATTCAGTTGAAGTTGATGTGTTTTCTTTTGCTTCATCAAAATATTTTTGCTGGGCTCTTTTTGTCAAAAAAAATGCGTTTTAAAAGAGGGCAATGCCATTTCCAACTCAACAATAAGATCCGATAGAGTTGCATCGGTTGTTGAAAGGGCCATGGTGTTATTAATTTTGCACCAAAGCTGCCAACTTACTTCATCATTCATATTGTGTAAATATGAGAGAGGAATAAGTTGGTATCTTAAATCGTTTAAGCACTTCTTACAATTGCTTGTCATGCAATTTTCACTAAGCATATTGCAGCAAACAGTTTTAAGAAAGCTTTCGAAATTGCTGGGGAAAAATGGCATAATTTTTGCACAGCTTTTCAGCAAATAACCGAAGTTAGCATGGTACATGCAAACACACATATTGTGCGGCGTTTTATTTATTATTTGCACATGACGTGGCCGCATCTTAAAAAATAGGACTTACAAATTTTTACGGTGAGATTGTCTTTTTTGAAGAGCTCATATGCTTCACGCACTGTCGTCATCATGAAGCGTTTGGCAACTACCTCGCCTGCTGTCAAAATTGTGTCCCTTTTTCCTGAGGCCTGGGACACTAATATTGTCATTAGTATAAAACTCTTTAATTGAGCTAACTAAGCTCTCTGGTAGGGTCTTTTCGAATTCAGTTTTCGTAATCTTTTTTTGGGGAATTTCTTTAAATTTGTTTAACAAAATTTCAAGTACTCTTACTTTTTTTTCTATGTCTCTTGGCAGAGCATTCTCAACCTTTTTTACTGCTTTCCCCAAGGTTTGCTTGCATTTGTAGGGATTTTTCTTTTTTGCAGCATCGTTTTCTGCTTCTATTTTTCTGCATCTCTCTTTTCTGCTAGCCTTTGCCGATATTGGCTCTTTCGCATTCGCTCAATCTGTCTCCTGTTGTCCACTACTTCATTAATTCCATTTGTCGCCGTTTTGTAGTTTAGCCTAGTGTTCCGCATTCTTTCCTTGTTCTTTAATTTATAATTTTCCCATTTTATTGGGTCAACTTTTCTCTCCACCGTTTACAAGTTTCTCTTCTTTTTTGGCAACTCGTTACACTCATCTACATTTAAATAATTTAAAATTTTATATAGTTTACAAAAAATATACAAAAATTATTTATATAATTATGTTGTGTACTTACGGTCGCGCACGGGACAAACTTTAAACGATCACCAAAAATCCAAATATTTTTTTTTCTCCAAATTTTTTTATATATTCACTGCACGCACAAACTCTGTTTGCAAAAAAAATTTGATGCAATTCGAGCAAGTGATTTGGATCTTCTGATAAGAAATGTTGTTTTTCGGTCGCGCACGGGACATTAAAATAAGTGATAAAGCAAATCAAAATTTTTACCGTTATTGGTGATCGCATGTTACTTTTTGCGTTCTCTTTCGTTTCTTGCAATCTCCAAATGATTTTACAAAGCAAAAGACAAAGCATAATTCATTTATTTTAGAAGTTGTTATCAAAACAAAATATGCCCTACAAACATCATAATCACAAGAGGTGCGTTTGCGCGACTTTGCATTCGCATATTTTGAAATCTATAAATGATAAATACAAAATTCTTTCAAGTTTATTAAACTTGAATATTTCTTTATGTAACCATGTTAAAAAAAAAACATTTTCAAGAACTTTTAGTTTTTTGGACGCGGTGGACCTTTCTGTGGAAATGCCCATATATATATATATATAAATATATATATATGAGTTGCCATATATATATATATACTACGCCACATGCGCGTGGCATGTTGATTGAATTTCACAACTCGACTGACTCTTTAATTCATGTCGATCCCTTTTCAATTCCTTCTCACCCTCCAATACACACGCACCGTGTGGTGAGTTATGACGAACACTATCTGTCTCACTCATGCCCACGGCCAGACTACGTTGACAGAATTATGTATCTGCCTCGCACGAAAGAAAGGGGAACCACAAAGAAATAAAACAAATGTGTACCAACAAATAATCGTTATAATTTGAATGTTTAAATTATTCTGCGACACGGCCTTCCTGACCTATCTCACGTCCTCGTGAGTTTACAATATAAAGGTTTTACAAAATATTCTCTTATTATTATTATTATTATTATTTTCCTTTTAATACAAATTCAAATTCAAGCAGGTTTCGCAAAAATACATTTTTCTTCTTGAATCAAAATTGAACAAATTATTTCTTACTCTTATACAACGTTTGCCATGAGATTCAGATTACCACCAACTTAAATTCAAACAATTAAAATTATTCAGCCTTTTCTTTCATAAGGCGATCATATTCTTCATTTCATTTACAAAAATCATGCCAACAACTAGCACACAGTCATTAACAAAATAAACTGGCCAGCCAATAAACAAGTTAATTTAGCCCACAGCTTATATCCAGACAAACCGGCCATCACAAATAGCTCACAGTTTAGTTTATAAGCCGGCCAAATAACTGACGTCCGATCATTACCAAAATTTCAATATTAATGCAGCAAATTGAGAACCACATAACTCGGGCGCTCACCTCTACAGAAAGTCATGAAATATGGAACCGATCCGGGCATTTACAATGTCTTTATTCTATTTCAAGATCACAGCCCTCGCCGGCTTGATCTGTGGCATCTTCATCACTGACTTCATCATTCAGTTCTGTGATTTCTTCATCATCACACTCATCATCCAACTCTGTGGTAATCCCCTTCTCAGGCATACGCCTCAAAAATTCGTGAGAATATTTATATGTTCTATTGTTAGTTAGTGCCTTAAGTTTATACCGATCTCCTTCCAATATTTCGGTTACTAAAAACGGTCCTCTAAACTTAGGGTCTAATTTTGTCTGATGTCGCTCTTCGTTCTTAAGCAAAACGTGATCACCAACTTTATGTCTTACAATAGTAGCCTTATCTTTATCAAACCTAGCCTTATCATAATTGGCATTCTTTTCCTTGTTTTGCTTAGCCATTTCTCTAACTTTATCAATATCAACATCGTTCTTATTTTCAACAACAGGTACGAGACCAAACGGCCTTGCTTCTTTGCCAATAAGTAGTTCTAAAGGGCTAACCTTAGTCACTCTATTGGGCGTACAATTAAGAGCCAGTTGAATTTCGCATAAAGCATCTTGCCATGACCCCTGACCTGTCTCAACCGCTGTTAGCATGGACTTTAGAGTACTCATAACTCGCTCTACTTGGCCATTGGCCCGACTAGCACCCGTGGCGATCAGATGCAAATCTATCTTTTGAACCGAACAGAAATCACGGAATGCTGTGCTTGAAAAACTACGTCCCTGATCTGCGATCAGACGAGAAGGTACGCCGAACAATGATATTTGTGATCTTAATGCCTTAATACAGCTCTCGGTGTCTAGCCTCGATGTATGAGATAAAAAGACAAACTTCGTGAAGGCGTCTATTGACACGATTATGTATTCCTTCTGTTCATTTTTACCACTAAGCTTCCCTGTGATGTCGATGTGGACTGTATGCCACGGGATGTTAACCTTTGGTATGGGATGCAATTCCGCTTGTACCTTACCAGATGGGGGCTTTGACAATCTGCATGTAATACAGTTGTCGACAAATTTGCGAACGTATTTGGACATCTTGTCAAACCAATAGTATTCGTACATTTTCTCAAGGGTTTTTTTCCCACCCAAGGTGCATAATTGACTCGTGCACATTGTTTACAGCTGACCACCTAAATGGCTTTGGGATGATAGGGAGACAACGAGTCTTTCTTTGAATTTTCCTATACAGCGTTCCTGCCCTTAACTCGTACGTTTTGGCCAAATCCTCAGAAAGATCATCGTTACGCAATTTAGAAACAATAGACGACGTTTCTTCGTCTCGTTGCTGCTCAGCTAACAACCAATTGTCAGTAATCTCTGTCAAATTTATATGTGTTTTTCCACTGTACCTTTTGACTGGATCCGATCTTTTGATATGGGATTTCGAGACAGAAAATCTACGTGAGCCATTCGTTCGCCTGGCCTATACTGAATGTCAAACTCAAAAGATTGCATGTACGACCACCACCTATGGACTCTTGGAGTCAGTTCCGCTTTTGTGCGAGATGCCTTGAGAGAATTGCAATCGGTAAAAACGATAAAATGTCGACCATGCAAGTAATGGCGAAAATGCTTAATAGAATTGAAAACTGCAAGTGTTTCCAACTCATACGAGTGATAACGCGATTCCGCTGACGAAGTCCGTTTACTAAAGTATTCGATAACTCGTGGCTTGTTTTCGATTTTGTGCAACAAAATTGCGCCATAGCCATCGGCACTCGCATCTGTATGAAGCTCAATAGGAAATTGTGGATCGAAAATAGTAAGAACAGGTTCACTAGTCAGGATTGAAATTACCTTCTGTCGTATTTGCTCGTGCTCTAATTCCCATAAAAATGACATGCTTTTTGAAGTTAGAGCATAGAGTGGTTTCAGTAACTGTGAAAACTTGGGTACAAACTGACGAAAATACGAGACCAGTCCAATAAATTGTCTCAGTTGAGTCACAGATTGCGGAGGCGGTAAATCTGTAAGAGCTCGTATTTTTCTAGGATTCGGTCGAATTTCACCTGCTCTAACTTCAAAACCCAAATATTCTACACAAGATTTAAGAAAGGAGCATTTTTTGATGTTGAAAGAAAATCCTGCTTCGACGAGTGCTTGTAGAGTTATTTTTAGCCTGTCGAAAGCTTCCTCCTTTGTGCGTGCAACTATCATTACATCGTCCATGTAAACGATGGCATATGTATGAGTCAGATCGCCTAGGGCACGATTAATGGCCCTCTGGAATACAGAAGGCGCATTTTTAAGCCCAAAAGGCATAGCCAAGTATTCATACTGCCCTTCTGGGGTTACAAACGCTGTCCGTTCAATAGAGCTTGGATGTATTGGGATCTGATGGAAGCCACTCGCCATGTCAATGCACGTGAAAAACCTAGCACCACTCAACCTAGCTATCTGGTCAGATATAAGTGGCAATGGGTACTTGTCGGAAACAGTATTGGCATTAAGCTCACGATAATCAACACACAGACGGTCTGTACCATTTTTCTTGCGGACAAGTAACATCGGACTCGCGAAAGGAGAGGAACTGTGTCTTATTATGTTTGCTTCCAACAGCTCTTGAATGGAATGTCTAACCTTTTCTTTTTCTTCCACACTCAATCGGTAAGGGCGTCTCTGAACCGTCTTATTCTGATCAATCAAGCGAATCTCTAACTGTCCCGTAGTCACGCGGCTCTGTGGTATACCGTTTATAAAAGAATTTGAATACCCCTGTAATATTGAGAGCAGTTTGTCTTTATCCTGTCCATGTAAATCGGTATCGACACCAGCCAGGTCAGGAGTGCATTCGGAGACTACGACAGGTAATACAGACTTTTCGTTAAACATAATAAGCGCGCTTGATGTAATTGTCACGCCGATGCCCTGGCTCAAAATTTCCCGACTAATCAGAGCGTCGTATTTGATATGATTGTCTAAAACTACGTGAAACAAGATTTCGAAAGAACGCTCACAAATTAAAACATTCGCCAATATCTGTAAAGTGCTGCAAACAGAGTTGCCACCTATACCCCTCAATGTCACTACGTTGTTTATTCTAGTGCCGGATAATCTTAGTGATGCAGTCTCTTTGATGAGGGAACATTCGGCTCCGGAGTCGAAGTAAAATTGGAACGACTCACCAAACTGCAGCAACGTTCCTAAGGGCTCAAGTACTGTGCATATGTTTACGTCTTTGATGGTATTGCTCTTCATCGGCGGACGCTCCTGACGATCTGGGCACACAGTAGATACATGTCCAGCTTTTCCACATTTATAGCAGATCACGGATGATCGATCTTTTGCTCCAAATTGTTGATTACGGGGCTGCTGACGCTGAGTTGCCTCTTTATTAAAGCGACATTCCGCCTTCTTGTGTCCGGGTTTGCCACAATTATGACACGTGATGTGAGACATAGTCCTGACTCTTTTTCCTTGGGGTGCTGATAAGTTGTCACTCGAATGCTGGTTCTGTCTAGTGTCGAACGAAAAGGCTTTGAGTTCCTGATGCAGCTCGTTTCTGGTTTTGATATCCGTCGTAAAAACCAAACGGCGCAATCGTTTGTCTATCCCAGCTGCATGTGCCAACGTAACGGATACTGCAATCTGCTCGACGCTAAGTGACTTCCAGCGGGCCATAAGTGATGTGACCATTCTGCTTCCATACAGCGACAAGCACTCTCCTTCGTTTGGGCGTGCATTTAGCAAATTCATAACGGTTGCGGCCAAAGTCTCCGTTCCAGAAAAATATTGCAAAAATAATTCTCGAACTGCGTCCACGTAATGCCGGGAAAACATGTCTGCGAGAGCCAGTGAGATGCGGTGCCTTCCAGTGATTTGCTGAGGGACATTACAAGAGCGCTGCCCACTAGCTGGTTTTCGGACAAGATGTAGTCGACCGTTGAACACCAGGAGAGAGCGTCTGATCCTGCACGATCAGGGTTGAACTTTGGCAGAACAATGTTTTTGGCATCTTTTGGTTCATTTTGAGAGCACTGCACTTGTTTTATTAGCTCAGCGAAATTACGATTTTGCATCTCCAAAATTGACAAAAGATTTGCATCATCGGCTGGAGGCGGAGGTAATCCCACTTCTGATGACGAGGATTCATTATCCGAGTCTTTGACCGGACTTTCGGCGAAACGTTTTCTGGCGCGTGGCATGTTGATTGAATTTCACAACTCGACTGACTCTTTAATTCATGTCGATCCCTTTTCAATTCCTTCTCACCCTCCAATACACACGCACCGTGTGGTGAGTTATGACGAACACTATCTGTCTCACTCATGCCCACGGCCAGACTACGTTGACAGAATTATGTATCTGCCTCGCACGAAAGAAAGGGGAACCACAAAGAAATAAAACAAATGTGTACCAACAAATAATCGTTATAATTTGAATGTTTAAATTATTCTGCGACATATATATATATGCATTTGCAAAGTGAAGATCAGCGAAAATTTTTCGCAAACGCCAATTCCGTTATTTCTATTACATTGAAAAAATTTATATAAATATATTGCCGCTGAACTGAATAGGTTCATCATGTGAGTGGTATCTATAATGTATCTATAATTCCTAATCAACTTTTCCGATTTACATAATTTTTTTTCTTTAATTCTTAAATCATATCAAAATTAAAATTTGAAAAAGGTTTTTTCAAAAACATATTATTTATTCCTTATTTATTTTTTTTTTAAAGCTTAACAAAATCAATGATTTATTTTCGTTCATCTGAATAGGTTCAACCTGAAAAAATTCAAATTATATTTTCATATTTTTGGCACTTGGCTTATGCTTAAGTACATTTCTAATGTAATTTTTAATAAGTTTAATAATGAGTGAAACCGCCGTTTTTCGATATAACTTCATATAAACGATCGGGAAGCGAGCTATACAAATTTTGCAGTATTTGCAGCGAAATTGTTGTCCAGGCCGTTTGAATTGCCGCAACTAAAGTTGTTTTGCTATCAAATTGCCTGCCTCCTTCATATACCTTGCGCGATAGCAACCCCCATACGTTTTCCATTATATAATATTAAGGTCAGGTGAATATGGGGGCCATTCGAGCAAGTCCACATTTTGATCCTTAATCCATTCTTTTACCACCCTAACTGTATGAATAGGAGCGTTATCTTGCTGGTAAGTCCATTTAATAACGTGAAAAATATTGGAGTAATAAGGAAACGCTGTCTGTATTATAGATTTGTAGGTTTCTCCCCTCATTTTGGAAGTAACAAATTGCAGGTCACAAGTGCCAAGGACTGATACCGACCCCCAAACCATTACGCCTCCTTCACAGCTATGGCGACGGTTCAGGAAATGCTCTTCCTTTCGACGATCGTGATAGTAATAATTGTATCCAAATGTCCAAATTACATTTTTTTTCGTCGGATTCTGATTTTTTGATTTGTTTCTCAAAAAATTACTCACAACATTTTGGCTTCGTCAAATTTTTCGAGAGATTTTGCATTGACTAAGACCACTTTCACGATAGGCTTCAATTTAGCCTCTTTCATACTCCGATAATTGTTCTCCGCGTCCCATTTTTCAAATAATTTAAAGAAAATATTGTTATTTTCTCCAAGTGACCAACAAATTTACATAAAAAATAAACAATTAAAATCGAATGATATTGCATATGTGTGCCGTTTAAAGGATTGTAAAGCACGGGTTTATTTAAGTGCAGATAAGGCTCGCGTTTTTTTCCAATCCTGAGAAAATAAAGCATATTCATGGACCACAAGTGTGTGTATTATTCAGAAATTTATATATGTATGTACATATTTCAATTTAATATTTTTTGTTTCGTTTTATATTTGCTTCTGACAAGGTCATCACTTTGATGCAAGGCAATATTGAGGAGCAGAATAGGCAATTTTTAATAGATGCCACATTTAAAGTTTGCCCTTTCGGGGACTTTAAGCAACTGCTTAATATTTACATATGTTAAACTCATGCAAAAGGTGATTATTTATTGTTTGTTTAATTTTATATTTTATTTGACATTATTATTTATTTTTTAGATAACACCTTTCCTATTTGTTTTGATGACACGTAAAACGGAGCTCTGTTACCAACACCTGTTTACGTATGTTGACTCAAACATTTGCTGTCTTAATGGTACATCATTTATGTATATCCGATTTTGAGAAGGCGATGCGCAACGCTTTGAAAAATTTGCATCCAAATATGAATTTTTTATGCTTGCTGTTTCCATTTTACACAAGCATGTAAAAGAAATGCAATCAAAACTATTGGTTTGGATAAAATACTTTCGTGCAGTAAACATGCGTATATGCTGTTTATGAAATTTACCTCTTTTACCGGAATGCAAGCATTTAGTCTTCTTGAAGCTCAAGCCACAGCCTCAGATAAGATGTTTTCGCCCTTTTTAAAATATTTTAAGAAGCAGTGGCTTAAGAAGGTATCTATTTCATCATTTTAAATGTATTCTCTCATTCATTTATCTTTTAATTTTAATAGGAAGGACCTAAAAATATATCGGTATACAAACGATCCACAAGAACCACGGGCTCAGTTGAAGCATATACTTTATATCTGGGCAATAAAATTCGAGCAAAGGGACACTTTTTCAAATTTGTGGAATGTATTGCGGAGTATGAAAAAAGTCGAGAATTCGCTCTTCTCTTTCAAAATGGTGGGATAGGTAATTCAACACAACCAAAACCTATATGTGTAAGTATAAAGGAAATTTAATTAAATCCATTAAAATATAATAAGAGTTTAATTTGTTTGACAAGGGAGAAATTGACATACAGGGTTTTTGACACCCACTGTTTCGCTAACATTTTTTTTTCATTTTATTAAGTGAAGAATCTGTACAGCAAATTTAAAGTACTTTAACATCACAGGAGTATCAAATATAAAAATAAACCAAACCTCAACACAAATATGAGGATTACATACATATGTATCAGAGTTATTGGCACCTAATTGTTTTGGCAAAGCCTTGCCGTTTAAGACGCCTCAATGGTCTCGCTGGAAGTAACTTCCTGGCTAGTAGGCTGCGATGTCTTCTAAGTTTATCGCTATAGCGGCTTGTGTGTCTCCCAATCTGCTCTTCCACAGTATGTAGCTTCAAGTCTCTATGAAGCGTTGTGCCACGCACGAACCAGGGACACTCTGTTATGTTTCATAGTATCCGATTCTGCAACACCTGAATCCGTTTGAAATTGGATTTGACTGCGATCTTCCAGATCTGAATACCATAAAGCCAAATTGGCTGGATGCAATGCGCATACACTGCCCTTTTGTATCTTAGCGGCAAAGTGCTTCGTATAAGCGAACGTAGTTGCTGGATCCTTAGGTTACATTTCTTAACTGTTGCTTTGAAATGTGGCCCATATGTAAGGCGCTTGTCCAATGTTATTCCAAGATTCTTGGCTTGGGATGGCTGCTCCAGAGTAACTCCTTCTAGTTGGATTTCAGGGGTATTCATTATAAGCCTCTTCAGTGTGAAACAGGGGTTCGTTGTTTTAAGCGGAGATATTTTCAAGTTCCACCGTTTACACCAAGCAGCAAGAGCTTTGAGATATTCTTGTATTCCATTAGCTGCTTCTCTACGGCAACTGGAGTTATAGTCCCTGCAGTTCTGAGCGCTAGTTCGTTGCTGGTGAAATAAGCGCTTACCAGGAGCCAGTCACTACTTACAAAGTGGCGTCTAGCCATGCGTTTTTTAATTTCCGTTTTTGTATGAAATGTCCGCAAATAGGGTCAATCGCCACCGCCTCGATTACCACGAACTAGTGAAATAGTGCAACATATTAGGCTCAGTAAAATAAGTGCTTACATTAGACCCCATGGAACGGCCGGTAAAATAAGTGCTTACATGGGACCCCATGGAACGGCCGGTAAAATAAGTGCTTACATGGGACCCCATAGAGGAGTCGGCCATTATAAATTAAAAAAAAAATTTACAATTACAATTACAGTTTTTGTTTAATTTTATTTTTTCATTATTTTAATAATAATACTTTTATTACTTTAAGGCACCTTGAGTTTTAAAATATCGTTTTTTTTTTTTTTTTGGAGCTGCAAGGCCTTTCTCAACTGGTACTCAGTTATTGAATCTGGAAATAAAAAGGATTCAAAAAGTTTTAATAGATTGAAGTGGATAATGATTATTATATAATTATCTTTTAAAATACTCACCGATCATAACACCAAAGAAATTGTCTTCTTTTTTTAGGGCTGCAAACGCCTGTCATTATTTCCATAACGTAGATTTTCTGTCATAATTTCCAATTCCACTTCTTTAGGCACATTGTAGTTTTCCACTGTAAAACTATACATTATTCTAACTGCTTGTCGTACTTTTATTATCTGTTTATTTAATATTTTACACATTAAACATATAATACATGCATTTACATATAATTTTTAAGTAACTCACCTAATATTTGATCGATTGATCCGCTTTGCACTTCTCTACTCAAATGCTTGCAAAATTTCGTCAGCCAGCAAACACAGCTGCATTTGAGCAAAAGAGTAGCACAAAATAAAACAAAGACGCGTAAACAAACAGCGATGTAAAGCGTAATCGAAGTTTTGTCTTTAATCTTGTGTATGCTTTTTCCACAAAATAACAAAAACAAAAGCAATGCTTGCCGTTATTTTGTACTTATGCTTTAATGCGCATATATTTATTAAGTAGGTGGTTCGACGTTCGATTACTATAGGGTTAATCTAGTAAGTACCCATGTAGTGATCGACGAGGTAAGCATTTATCCAGGGCCAATCGCAAACTCGAGTCGACTCGGTGGTTTGACGTTCGATTACTATAGGGTCACTTTAGTAAGTACCCATGTAGTGATCGGCGAGGTAAGCACCCATGGCCAATCGACACCTCCAGTTCTGCAGGGAGATGACTGCAATGTCATCTGCATAGGTCGCAGTAAGTGCTTTGGAAGGAGCTTGGTATATCAGCAGTGTACAATGAATAAAGCAGCGGTCCAAGCACACTACCCTGTGGTACTCCTGCACTCATACGATAGTTATTAGAGTATGTATCCTTAACTTTGACCTTAAACTCACGTCCATCTAGATATGACCTTAAAATTCCATAGTAGGGAGCAGGTAGGAGATTTTTAATTTTAAACAATAAGCCATCATGCCACACCTTATCGAAAGCTTGCTCCATATCTATAAAGACTGCGTTGGAATACTCCAGGTCGTCAAAGGCCTGTAATATATGCTTTACCAGTCTGTGGACTTGTTCTACAGTGCCGTGTCCTCCTCGAAAGCCAAATTGATGGTCTGGCAAGATATTGCTTTCAGTCAAAATCACTATAATTCTGTTGGCGATGAGTCTCTCCCACAACTTAGACAGGGAGGATAAGAGGCTTATTGGACGGTATGACTCAGGATGAGCCTCTGGTTTACCGGGCTTGAGGATCATGAGAATTGCAGCTAAATTCCATGGCCTTGGGAACGCTTGGCTCCTAATATTAGCATTAAAAATTAATGCTATATATAGAATCGCTCTTGTAGGCAAAGCCTTGAACGTTGCGTTGCAAATCCTACCAATACCTCGGATATTTCCTCAATCCTTATAGGCTTAATGGGCAATGACATCTGCAGTGGAGTATCGAAACTTTGATGGGTCTCTCTACTTCGTTCTATTGAAGCAAAGTTATGGGGAGTGAAGCGATCCTCTAGATGTTTGCCGAAAGCATTGGCCTGCTCCACTTCATTTTTTGCAGGTTCACCACCAGGACATCGAATAGAAATCTGTCTAAGAGGTTGTCGTTCAAGTGATTTTGTGCACTTCCAAAGTGAATAATTTGCGTCAACTGTGTAGTCCATGGAGGACAATTTTTGCTCGAGAAAATCGCTTCGGAGCCCCATCAAAAGGGTTCGTAGTTATTTCGTTGCCCTGTTCCACAAAAGACGGTTCTCAGGATCTTGAGAACGAATAGCTCTTCTTCGAAGACGTCTTTTCCTTTTTATTAGCTCTCTTGCTTTCCTTGTGAGAGCAATACCGTAGCTTATGGGCGAAAATCAGGATCAGGTGGCGTTGAAGCAGAAGCAGCTTCTATGTATATTATCTGTTAGAATTTCGACTGCATTCTCAATGTCTTCTTTAGTGTCCAGAATTGAATTTAGTTGGAAAGAGTTATTAAGAAATTGTTTAAAGTTGATCAGTACGACTTGTGATTAACCGATGACTTGGTCTGACATTAGTACCATTTGTTAGCAGATTAACAATAAGGGCTAAGTGATCGGACTCCAGGTCCCAGCTTTGACATATGTATATTTATTTGAGAATCCAGTATTCCATGGTATAATGCGAAATGCTCACGCCCTCTCGGTGAATTATATGTATCGCCCCACATCCAATGTCGAGCATTCCAGTCACCTCTAACCAGAAACCTCTGGCCACAAGAAGCAAATATTTCAGTAAAATGTATTTCTTCAATTTTGTGCCTTGGAGGACAGTATATTGCGCTTACTTCCATATATCCCAAGTCAGTCGCAACTTTAATGGAAGATATTTGAATGGTTTGTGTTTCAATAACACGTTGTGGGAAATGACTGAGAGAGCTCCTCACCAATACCGCAGCTCCTCCATTACCGTGATTATGCCATGATGGTTTATACGCTTCGCCTTGATTGAGTCTTATTTCACTTAAAAGTAGGATATCGACACCATTGTTGTGCGCAAAGAATTCAACTTCTCTGGCTTTTCCTGAAATGCCATTGACATTCCAGATGACGATCTTTAGTGTGTTAATTTTAAGGCGGAAACATTGTTGTGGACCTGGAGAACTAATTTATCCCCAGCCAATTGCTTGATAGAGTTGGCCGTTTCAAAAACCATATTTTCGAGCCGTTTAAATCGTAGACTGTTCTGCTTGTTTTGCGTTTGTTGTTCCTGCTGCTGTTGCTGTAGCCACAAAAAGAATTGCTGCTGCTGCTGTTGCAGGAGTTGTTGCTGCCATTTCAAAAATTGCTGTTGCTGTTGCTCCAATATTGACTGAACATCAAGAGCATTTTGTTGTTGGCGTTGTGCAGTAATTTCCTTCGAGATATGTACGGCGCTGAGCCTGTCCATTTCCATTTTTTGCAATTGAGGCATAAGATAAGCCTATACTATTGCAGACAGAAGGGTTAGGCATTTGCTGAATTGGTTGCTGTCGAGCTGACTGTTCTTGCTGTTGTTGTTGTTGTGGTTGTAGTCGCGTTGGTTGCTTCTTCGAACCCATAGATCGTCTTAGGTAATCTTGATACCACTGGCAACCCTTGTAACTTGCCGTATGTTTCCCTCCACAGTGCATACATGTAAGCGGTTGATGTTGTGGACGTGCAGACTGCTTTGTAAAGTGATCTTCACCACAACGAGCACAATTGGGATGACGACGGCAGTATTTCGCTGTGTGGCCAAATTCTAGGCATCATATACATTGAGCGATTTCCGATGTTTTCCGCATCCTTTCTATCCTTACTCGTTGTCGTTGCTATAAGTAGGTAGGATATGGGAGTTCCAGGCCACTTTTTCTGCTCTAAATGATGATTCATCAAAAAATCATGGGGCTTCCGGAGCACATTTTGAGCTCAAAATCATGACTCATCAAAAAAAAAAATCAGCCCTCGAAACCGTGACTAATCTGTTATCAGTTCAAGTTTACTACGCGTTCAAGGTTACTACGCGTTCAAGGTTACTACGCCGGTCATGAGCATGAGTAATGTTATCAGTTCAAGGTTACTACGCCGGTTACTACGGCTTTACTACGTCGGTCATTTCGCCGGTCAAAAGATTGTGAGTAATAGTATAGTAATAGTATAGTAATACTACATTTAAATGAGTAATACTATAGTAATAGTAGTTTTAATCAGTTGATTTTGTAGCAATCGCAACGTCATTACGCCGGGCAAGATCATGAGTAATACTATAGTAATATTACATTTAAATGTGTAATACTACTTTTAATCAGTTCATTTTTTCTTTGTGTGTGTTGAACCCCGCAAAGTCGTGAGTGGCGCGTGTGCGCGTGTTTGTGTGCTGGCGGCGGGGGGCTGTTGTGGAGGGTTGGGCGTAGGTCTGGATCTGGATCTGAGCGGAGGTCTGGGTGGAGAACACACAAAAACTTAAGTTGAGGTATATAAATTTGTTTATTTATTTAATCGTATGATATATCAATTATATTACATTTATAAATCTTAAGACCTTCTTTGGTTGCAATAAATTGAAATTTAGCATCTGGTTCCTCTATTTCAATACCTAAATAGTAAACTGGAACCATTTGTTTAGGTGTAAATACATTGCACGATATTGTGAATGTTCCAATATTGTATGTCCAATCAATTACAGTATTATTGAATACTCCATATTTTTTTACCAACAGATACTCAACTTCATCGCTGAGTATAAGCTTTAGTGTATTTAGCTTCTTAGGTTGAAACATTTCTTCCCAGCAGGAAACAGGATTTGTTTCGATATTAGGGATTATTCCATTCATACGTTCTATGAACCAAACCAAGGATACCATCTTTCTAATATTAACGTCTAAGAGTATTTTAAATAAAATGAAAAATAATATTTTTGTTTGTATGTTATATATGTTGTTTTATTATAGAAAAATTTATCCGCATTGTTATTGTTTTTCTGTGTTATTGTTCATTCTTGTATTTAAATTGCGATAATGTTGCATTGTATTTAGTGTTGCTCTTATGACACTCTCAATGCGATGACAAATGTTGCGAGGGTTGAAACAATTGCTTTGAATACATTGCTCCAATGAATTCCGCGGTGTTTCCATTGTTATTGTTGTTGTTGTTAGAGCTATTGAAACGTGTTCTAACAAATATAGTAATTTTAGCGTAGCATTTATGCTCTTTAAATCCTTTTCAGAAATTACATCCTTAAACTCCTCACAAAATTTATGTATTTGTGTGATTAACATGTCTAGCTGATCAGCGGTTGTACGTGTTGACATGTTTGCTTCCAATTTTACTACTGAACTGTATTGCATATATAAATAAAACAAAATAAGAAATGTTTTTTTTTTTTTTTTTTTTATTTTTATTACATATATATTATATATAGATTATAACTTTTACAGATTTTGTACTTGCGAGGGCTTTGTCCCATAATAAATTTTAAATATATGTGTGTATAGTATAACAATATTTTAAATATATATATATGTGTATGTATAAAACAATTATAAAAAGTAGACTCATTGAGAAATGTTTTCGTCATTGTGATTTGGCTTCCAAACCCTAAGAGCTTCTTAGGTTTGGGAAACGAAAGCACAATGACGAAAGCACTAATCAATGAAACTACCTAGTATAATTGTGTCATACACACATATATATATATATATATTTAAAATATGTGTGTGTGTGTGTGTGTATAGTATAACAATATTTTAAATATATATATATATATATATATATATATATATATGTGTATGCATAAAACAATTATAAAAAGTTGACTCATTGAGTAGACTCATTGAGAAATGCTTTCGTCAGTGTGTTTTCGCTTCCAAACCCCAAGAGCTTCCAAACCCCAAGAGCTTCTTAGGTTTAGGGAACGAAGGCACATTGATGAAAGAATTTCGCAATGAGTCTACTTAATAAGTCTACTTTCTATAATTGTTTTATGCATACATATATATATATATATATTTAAAATACCTAAATATTATATATCATGTGCAGTATAAAAATATTGTGTGTGTGTATAGTATAACAATATTTTAAATATATATATATATGTGTATGTATAAAACAATTATAAAAAGTAGTCTCATTGAGAAATACTTTCGTCAGTGTGTGTTCGCTTCCAAACCCCAAGAGCTTCTTGGGTTTGGGAAACGAAGGCACATGGACGAACGCATTTATCAATGAGTCTACTTTCTATATTTGGGTTATGCTCACACATATATATTTAAAATATCTAAATATTATATGTCGTGTGCAGTATAAAAAATATTGTGTGTGTGTGTGTGTGTGTGTGTGTGGGTAGTATTATATATGTATGTATAGTATAGTATTACAATATTGTATATGTGTGTGTGTGTGTGTATACCATAAGGGACCCCCGATGATGTCACAGCTCCGGGTGATCTGGAAGACGCACTAACCAAGAGAAGAAAAAAATTGTTAAGTTTCTTCATATTTTTTTTTTTTTTTTGTTAAGGGTTCTATTGTTGTTTTTGGGTATTTTTCTCTTATGTCCCTTATCTTTAAATTTATTATGGTTTCATAATAATCACCTCTACACTTTCTACATACTAGATAATCATATTGGTAATTATATTTATTTGCAAACAATGGAAGGCAGAATTCATTTCTATCTAGAGGTAAAATCCACCCCTCTCTTTTAATTTTTTTTTTACAACTATTACAAAAAAAATGGTTACCATTTTGTTGTTGTGGTGCTAATGGTTGTTGTAATATTAGCGGTTGATCATTCTCATGTGGTGTTGGTGGTTGCTGTTGATGTTGTTCTTCATTCACACGTGACGTTGTTGGTGGTTGTTGTTGTTGTTGTTGTGGTTGTTGTTGTTGTGCTGATGGTGGTAGTGCTGGTGGCAGTTGTTCACTCCCATTTTGAGGTTGTTGTGGTGGTGGTGGTTGTTCGTTAGAACAACCATTTTGAGATGCGTCAGCATTCATTTCTACATCATCATCATCATCATCATCATCAAGAACAACGTATTGCGAGTTTTGATAAAAATAGTAGTCATCCATTATATATTCACTTTTACTTTTTCAACTGTCAACTTTCAACTGTTTGACTAAATTTTTCAACTGTCAACTGTTTGACTAAATTTTTTTTTTTTGTTCTGGCTTCTACAACTGAATGTAGTATAGTACTTATAAGCCGCAAGCAAGCAGTATTATGGGGACAACTGTTTGACAAAACTTTTTGCACTGGCTTCTGCAGCTGAATGTGAGGCAGTATTTATAAGCCGCAAAGCATTAGTATGGAGTTTTATCACTCTAACAGAACGCTAGCCTCTGTTCGGGATCGTTGTCATCGTGTGCAAAAGTGTGATGTCAGCAATCCACGCGAAAAAAAATCATACATACATACATAGGCCTTTGTTCTCATAGTTTTTCCGTATACAAAAGTATGATAACAGCAACCCACGCGAAAAAAAAACCCTCATACATAGGTCTTTGTTCTCATAAGGTTTTTTAAAGTATGTCAGCAGAAAAATCAGAACGGAAAAAAACAACAACCCACGCGAAAAAAAAAAAAAAATTAAACGTCTTCGTTGTTCGATAAGAGAGGGAAAACAATCCCATGATCGTTATATATATATATATATAACCCCCCGGAAATTAAGTGCATCCTCACGCTCATTATATATATATATATAAATAAAAGTATGTCAGCAGAAAAATCAGAATGGAAAAAACATCAACCCACGCGAAAAAATCAAACGTCTTCGTTGTTTGATAAGAGAGGGAAAAAACGGGAAACAATCCCATGATCGTTATATAAGCCCCCCGGAAATTAAGTGCATCCTCACGCTCATTATATATATATATAAATATATAATCACTTTCGTCAACTGCGAACAAAGAGCATTATATACAAGAATTTTGCTATAAAAGATGAGGGAAAAACTCATTAAAAGCTCACTAACAAGTAAGATTCCCGTATACTTACATTAAATTTTTTTAAAAAGAAAACAACAACAATAATGGCAAATATTTTGGACGAACTCAACGCTGTGATGCTTTCTTACCCAAGAACCATTTTGAGCGTTCGGGACATACCCTATGATGTGGATGTCGTTATCAACACCGCTGAGTTGAAGAGGACTGTTTATGGACTTCGCCTCATGTTAACTTGTGACACAAACATCGTTTTCCTGCCAGAACGCTATAGTCGTTTGACTAGTTCAACTGTCACGGAGCTTCAAACTGGACGATATAGTTTTCGTAAAATAAAAATCGGACCACAGTATTCATTTCATTTTTCATTGACTCCACAAGAAAGTTAAATAAAAAACTAAACAAAAAACTAAACAAAAAAAAAACTATAAAAATGGACTTATTTATTTGTGAATATTGTGGGGAAAGTTTTCAGCTCAACCCATCTTTAAGACGGCATATAAGAATGAAACATAATACAGTCAACACAACATCTGGCGAAACACGATACTGTGATGTATGTGACCAAAATGTTGCGAATGTTAACTGGTCACATCATTTACGGACAAACTTACATAAACAATTATCTAGCGTGCAAATAAATGCTAACTTAAAATGTGTGAAAAGTGTATTTAATAGTCGAATTGAAACATATATAATTCAAAATATGAACAAAAGTAGTTTAAACATTACATTATTTTTCCAATCAATCGATGAACAGGTGAAACAATTATTAAAAGATGCATTGCAAAAACATGTTAATATAAAATTTAATTTTGAACTATTTTGCAACTACGTTTTAATTAAAGAAAGTGAAGACGATTGCAAAATTGAACTTAAATCACACCAAACTAAAATGAATACATTGCATTCAACAATGGGTGATAACGATGAGACTTTAAATGAAATGATTAATAATTTATATAATTATATAAAAAATGAAATGAGTGAATTTCAAGAACGAGACAGCGGTTGGTCATTAACTGAAATCATGCATTTAGAAGTGAACATAAATAAATACCAACCTCTAAGAGGTACAAATTACATTTGTTTACCTCAGCAAATATTAAAGAGAAATGCATGTGTCAATGTGAAAAATAATGATGTATATTGTTTTAAGTGGGCATTAATATCAGCCTTATTTGACATCAATAACGATCACAAAGAAAGAGTTTCTCTATATCAAAAAAAAGGAATTCACAACATTCAACAAGATACATTTATTATAAATAACACAACATTAAATTTTAGTGGATTGGAATTTCCCACATCGGTTAATAGCATTAAAATATTTGAAGACAATAATCCTGAAATAAGTATAACTGTTTTCGGATTGGATACAGATGACACCACAATAATCGGACCATATTATTTTACCAAGAATAAAACCACTAATGTATTATACAACATATATTTGTTGCTGCTCGAAAAGGAAGATAAATGTCACTATGTTTGGATTAAAAATATTTCAAGGTATCTATATATATAATATTGAATCACATTAAGAAAATACCTAAAATTCTATTGTTTATTCTCGTTTAATTGACTCTAGAATGCTGAAAAAACAATTGACGAAACATAATGGAAAAATGTATTTATGCCGCACATGTTTACAACATTTCCATGATGCCAACAAACTGGAGCAACATAGCCTGGAGTGTAATAAAATTGTAACTGAGATGCCTCAAGCTGGTAATGAAGATTCGATATTAAAATTTAAAAATTACAAAAACAATTAGACGTTCCTTTTGTAGTATATGCTGATTTCGAATGTATATTAGAAGAGATAAATATTAAAAAATCAGATAATATTAATCTAATTCAAAAGCATATACCATATGCATATAGCTATTACATAAAATGTTCATACAATAATAACTTGAATATATATCGAATATATCATGGTGAAGACTGCACATCACAATTTATAGATAGCATTTATAATGATTGTTTGATGTTATATGAAAATCATTTAAAAGAAATTAGGCCACTTGAACTAACAATTGAGCAATTAAATTCCTTTAATTTAGAACAAAATTGTCATATATGTGGAAATTTACTCAGTGAAAATGATAAAGTTGTAGATCATTGCCATTTAACAGGAGAATATAGAGGTGCTGCACATAATGAATGTAATATAAATTTTAAATTACCAAAATTTTTCCCAATATTTTTTCATAATCTCTCAGCGTACGATTGCCATTTATTTGTTAAAGAATTATCAAATATTGAAGGTGAAATTAATATAATACCGTTAAACAAAGAATTTTATATTTCTATATCTAAGAAAATTGTTATAGGGAAAAATGAAATTATAGAACTTCGATTTTTGGATTCATTTAGATTTATGCCATCAAGTCTAGATAACTTAGCAAGTTATTTAACAGATTCAAATTTATGCACTATTAAATCATTTTTCCAAATAACTGAAGAATTTAATTTAATAAAACGTAAGGGTGTATTTCCATATAGCTATTTAAATTCAATTGAACGATTGAAAGATACACAATTACCATCACGTGAAAGCTTTTATAATCAATTAACAGATAAGAACTGTTCACTCGAAAATTATGAGTACGCCCAAAATGTATGGAATGTCTTTAAATGTGACAATTTATTAGATTATTTATTGTTGTATTTAAAGGTAGACGTACTTTTGTTATGTGACGTTTTTGAGAATTTTAGAAGAGTATGTAAAAAAATTTACAATTTAGACCCATGTCAATATATATATACAACACCAGGCCTATCATGGGATGCAATGTTAAAAATAACTAAAATAGAATTAGAATTACTAACCGACATTGATATGTATAATTTTGTAATGAAAGGGATTAGAGGTGGTCTTGTTCAATGTAGTAAACGTCATTCAGTTGCAAATAATAAATATTTAAAAGACTATGATAGTAACAAAGAATCAAATTATATCATATATTTAGATGTTAATAATTTATATGGATATGCTATGTCACAAGCTCTTCCATATAAAAACTTTAAATGGTTAGAAGAAAAATTTAGAAACATTTGATTTGAACACATACACAGACGATTCTGCAATTGGTTGTATCTTAGAAGTGGACTTAGAATATAGCGAAGGTTTACACAACATTCATAATGATTTACCATTTTGTCCACAAAACAAAAGAAATGAAAATATCCAAAATACAAAATTGGTTGCTGATTTAACGCACAAGTATAAATATGTAATTCACTATAGGAATTTACAGCAATGTATTAAACATGGAATGATTTTAAAGAAAATTCACCGAATATTACAATTTGAACAATCTGATTGGCTTAAAAAATATATCGAATGCAATAATCATCATAGAACATTGGCTGTTAATGAATTTGAAAAAAATTTTTTTAAACTACTAAACAACGCTGTGTATGGTAAAACTATGGAAAATGTTGATAAGAGGAAAACAATTAAATTGGTATGTGACTGGGAGAGTAAAGGTAAAAGATTAGGGGCTAGAGCACTAATATCAAAATTTAATTTTAAAAACTCATTACAATTTACTGATAATATGATTGCAATACAAATGAAAAAAAGCCCACGTTGTCTATAATAAACCAGTTTACATTGGTTTCACAGTCCTAGAATTATCAAAATATAAAATGTATAGTTTTCACTATGATTATATGATACCTAAATATCACGAAAACATCAATTTAATGTATATGGATACTGATTCCTTTATCTATGATATTAAAACTATAGATTTTTATAATGATATTCGTAGTGATATTAACCAACATTATGATACATCAGAATATGATGAAGATAATATTTTTAATTTACCATTGTTGAACAAAAAAAAACTGGGAATGATGAAAGATGAATGCAAAGGCAATATAATTAAAGAATTTATTGGGCTTAGATCAAAAATGTACTCAATAAGAATAAATAATATAAATAATGATGTGACTACGGAAATTAAAAAAATAAAAGGTGTAAAGATGAGTGTAACTTCAAAATTAACTATTGATGATTTTCGCAAATGTTTATACCGAAAACAAAAACAATTTGGAACAATGTACTTATTTAAATCAAATTTACACACAAATTTATACCCAAGAGTACACAAAAGTAACATTAAACTATTTAGATGATAAGCGCTATATAACAGATAATAATAAAGACACCCTTGCATGGGGTCATAAAGATATACCTTAAACTATAAATAATTGTAAAAAAAAAAGAAAAAAAATAAATAAAATAACAAAAGTGTATGAATAATTATATATATTTTTTATTTTTTCTCAATAAAAATTTTAAACATAAATGACCACAGTTATATGTGTTAAATTTTTGCTCATTTCTATAGTTATATTCAATAGGTGTTTTTAAATAGTTGACAATTTCAATCGGCGGTTGCAAATCCCCAAAACTATCAAAATATTCTTTATAATTTCCATTTTTAAAATATGCTACCCAATGCGTACCGCAGCCGCTATCATTATCTAAATTTATTATGCCACATTCATTGATCCATGGTTTCTTTGGCAAACGATCACGCATAAAAACACCACGAAAGTGTCTAAACTCTTGTTGTTTAGCAAAGTCAATTAAATCAATATCGGTAAGCGCTCGTTTGGGTAGCAAATCTAAAGGTTTTTTGGATATGGTGAATAATATAACCCATATCCGCGTTTATATGGTTTCAAGAAAAGACCCTTTCCCATAGCAATTGATTCCATATATCGATTGTGTCGTGTCGCTTCAGCTAATTGTTCCTTTCCATTTTTAACATCATTTATAGCCTTGGCAATAGCTGTCCCACCACTTGCAAGACCACCAAGTGCTGAAAGTGCTGCCATAATTGGTACCAACGGTAGGAATCCACCAATTTTCGGTATTGGTATCACTCTCGGAATGATTGATCTCCCGTTTGACTTCTTTTTCTGATGGCGAAAACTTTCTGGAATTGATTGCTGTGTTATTTGAATTGCTTCTTTCAAATCTACTGGATTTTTTCGTTTCAAAATTCGTGTTGCTTGTCTCACAATGTTTACAAATGATTTTCTATTAGAGAGTGCTGCTTTTGTTGAACGGGGGGCACGACGACGACGACGACGGCGTCGTCGCCGTTGTTGTTGTTGCTGTTTTCGATTAATTGGCCTTCTTTTACCTCGTTGATGGGATTTTTTTTTGTTGTTCCTCATTCCTAATCCGAATTTAACTTTTGTTTTCATAGCATTGGTCACAAACCAAGCTGCAGCACGCTCTTTGATACCACTGTCTTTTGCTTTAACACGTCCCCAGGCTTTTGTAGCTAATATATCATCAGCACGATGACGATCTTTTAAATCTTTGAATTGTGAATATGCAATATCGTGTTCTCTACACGCTGCATCTAATGGATTAATACCTTTATCACCACGTTCCAAACGTTCAGCAAGTTTTGTGCCTGGCCCACAAAATTGATAGCCAGGCAAATGAAGTTCGATGGGTAAATTATTAATTAAGTTGTTAACGAATCCACCACCAGTTTTACACTGATTTGAATTAAATTTTTGTTTATAATTTATAGTCATTATTTATATATATTTTTTGTATGTGTGTATATGATTTAATTGTTAAACATACATATACACACACACACTTACAATGTATGTATGTATGACTGATCTGTTTCGTTAACGAACATATATTAAATAAAAACAATATATAAACAAATATTTATAGTGATTTTTATTATTAGTTGTTAAAATGCGTTTAATAAAGCAACAGCAGCAAATCAAAATACGAAATGTTGACCACGTTTGTGGTGAGCGTGATAGGAGCAGAAAAATTGTGCATAGCCCGTTATTACCCAATTCGATACGTGCTCTAATTGTGGGACCATCTAATTGTGGAAAGACTAATGTTATGATAAGTTTAATCGAAAGTCCTAATGGCCTTCGATTTAAAAATATTTACATCTATTCAAAATCATTGTATCAACCCAAGTATCAATATTTGATGAAACTAATTAAACCAATTAAGGGAATACAACTGTTTACGTTTTCGGACAAGGAAAAAGTTTTAAGTCCAGATAAAGCTAAACCACATTCAATAATGATATTCGATGACGTAATCTGTGATAAGCAAACTACAATAAGAGATTATTTTTGTATGGGCCGTCATAAATACATAGACTCTTTCTATCTATGCCAAACTTATACGAAAATACCAAAACACTTAATACGTGACAATGCCAATTTAATTATAATATTTAAACAAGATGAAATGAATATTAAACATATTTATAATGATCACGTTATAGGTGATATGACTTTTAAGCAATTCATAAAAATTTGTGAGGAATGTTGGAAACATAAATTTGAATTTGTTGTTATAAGTAAAGATAATGATATTGACAAAGGACGATATAGAAAAGGGTTTGATAGTTTTATACATTTATGATCAGCTTTTGGATCAGCTCTAGACCAGCTATTGACCAGCTTTGAATCAGCTACAGATCAGTTATTTAAAGTAATGATATTAATGATATTTTATCTAGTAAATAATTGTACTTTAAACGAATAACAACAGCAACAACAATGGCAAAATTAGATAAAAAATCGAATGTTTTAAATGATCTGGTTCAAACAAGAATAGTCTTGAACAAAAAATTAAAGAGTATAAAGTTAGATGAAATGGATAAAATGAATATGTTGGAAAATACATTTAAGCCAATTACAAAACCATTGAATGTAATTGCAGAAAATTTGATGAAAAAAAATCTATATCAGACTAACAACAACAGAAGCAACAATTCATATCAACAAACCCAGCATACAAAACAACATGAAAGAATAAAAATATCCTACATATAATTCAACTGTAAAGGTTAAGCGAAGAAAAGTTAGTATAGGTAGCTCAGATAGCAGTGATATTAAATTAAATACTCAAACGAGAAAAGCAAAAAGCATAAACAGAAAAAAAATATATTATAACCCAATAAGAAGCACTTCAAACGAACAACAACAACAACAACAACAGTATGATGAGGAATTTCCAGATCTCCCCGACTTTTCTGATAGTTCTGATGAGGCCTTTAAAAGCTTTAATAGTTTTTTAGAGAGCCAAAGAGAAAAATATTCTGATTTATTAACAAGACCTGTTGACAATGTTGACAATGATGATGACAAAACACTACAACAAAT
This sequence comes from Drosophila albomicans, assembly GCF_009650485.2. Taxonomy (NCBI): domain Eukaryota; kingdom Metazoa; phylum Arthropoda; class Insecta; order Diptera; family Drosophilidae; genus Drosophila; species Drosophila albomicans. Next base: position 30,741 of record NW_026263530.1, on the reverse strand, counting down.
GAAACAAACTGATTCTGATAGTAAGATAACTCAAAGTAAATTATCTAAAACTATACAAAATAATGGCGATGATGTTGATGATATTGATGTAAAACCTCATATTAGCAGTTATAGGGAATTAAATCCTGTTAATTTAAATTTTAAACCATATTTTTACAAGCAACAAACGAAAGAACAAATCCGAAGAAGGTAATCAAAGAAAAAAAAATAAATTAACACACTCAAACAATAGCAAGAAACGAAAGAACGAATTACAAGAAGATAATCAAAGGAAAAAAATTAGATTTGAGAAGTTATCAAGCGCTGAAAATCTTAAATTAATACAACAAAACAATAAACGAAAGAACAAATCACAAGAAGGAGGGGAAAGGAAAAAAATTAAATTTGATGATGTATATTCCAATGCTATTGATAAAAAACAAACTAAAATAGCCCCTAATAAATCAAATTTTTGAAAAAACATTATGCTTTTGAAAAATAAAAAACAATTGGATATGTTATATGGATTAAATGTGAATGAAAATGGAGATTGGTATTATGCAAATAGTAAATTGAAATATAATAATAAAACAATTATTATTAATAAAACAAAATGGAAATTAACACCCGGTCTATTTCAATTATTATTTCACATGAAACCGTTACATTATTCAAATAAAGATTTGAAAAAATTATCAGAAAATTTTATTAGCAACAAACGCACATAAACGAAATTATCTAGATAATTCACAAGTTAAAGGAACTAAATCATTTAAATATCAACGTATCATTAAAAACTTAATTAAACCACAACTATCATTTAGCGGAAGAGGTATATTTACCACAAAATCTTATTTAAAAAAGGATAAAGGTTATAAATATTGGGATGATCCAAATGAATTAATAGAAAGATTACGTTTACTATTAGCGTCTGAGAGTGCTGGGAATAAAAATCATAAAAACGAAATTGTATCTATTATAGAAGAACTTAGAGAAGCAAATATAATAAAATGAATCAGATTAACAAATTTGGTGAAACCTCTTCACAATCAAATTCAACAAACATTACAGCTCTGAAAAAATATAACATGTTGCAACAACAAAAGATAGAAAATGAAATTGCAAGGTTGGAAAAACAGTTAAAAGTTGTTAATAGTAAAATTATTCAACTAACTAAAAATCTTGAAACGAATGTTGATGATAATGTAAATTTGATAAGAGCGGTGTTTGACGAATTTTCAAAATTAATTTACAATCAATATATAGATGAATTACAGAAAAATCTTAAAAATCTTCAAGATGTTATCTTGAAATAGTCACGTTATCTAAAATAAGTGATGAAGAAGTAACAAAAATTAAAATAAAATTTCCAATAATTAAATTTTAAAAAAACATTATAAAGATATACAACACAAGTAAAAAGAAATGATAATGAGTGTAGACATGAATGAGAATAAGAGACAAATCGTAGAGGAGTTGCATAAACAAGGACGAAAAAATTTTATTAGACGTCGTGTTATAACCAAAGGAATTGATGATTTATGGCAAGCGGATTTAGTTGAAATGATAAATTATGAATTATACAATGAAAACTATCGTTATCTTTTAACTGTTATTGACACGTTTTCAAAACACGCGTGGGGTGTGGCTATTAAAAACAAAACAGCAGACAGCGTTACGAAAAGCATGAAAAGCATTTTCGATGACTCACACCGAAAACCAAAAAACTTGCAAACAGATGATGGTAAAGAATTTTATAATAGATCATTTCAAAATCTGATGAAATTGAATCATATTAATCATTACTCAACGTACAGCATTTTAAAAGCAAGTATAATCGAACGATTTAACAGAACAATAAAAAATATGATGTGGAAAGAGTTTAGCTATCAAGGCACCTACAAATGGATTACAATTTATCAGAACCTAATTGATAAATATAATAATACATATCATAGAACCATAAAGATGACACCAAATGATGTAAACTTAACAAATGAAAAATTCCTTCTCAATACTGTTTACAATCATTTAAAAATTACACACAAACCAAAATTCAAAGTTGATGATTATGTGCGTATAAGTAAATATAAACATATGTTTGAAAAAGGTTATACTCCAAACTGGACAACTGAGATATTTAAAATCAAATTAATACAAAATACAAATCCTATTACATATATATTAGAAGATTATCAAGGACATAATATTAAAGGAGGATTTTATGAATATGAGTTGATGAAAACTAAATTTCCACACACTTATCTAGTGGAAAAGGTTATCAGACGACGAAATGGTAAGGCATTTGTTAAATGGTTAGGATTCTCATCTGAGCACAATTCATGGATTAACTTGTAGCTAAATGTAAAGACTATTCACAATTCATTCGTTTTTGAGACGTTAAGATGTCAATAACACTAACACTAACGGGTGATACATCAGTACTTGTTGCAAATTATTTTCCGCCAATTGATATTAATCGAAACTATAGTTGTGGCCTAATAAGTTTGGATACATATCATTCGATTCCTAACGTTGATGTTGAAAATAATCTATTTCATATTGGGAATCATGTAATAACAATTCCGATTGGTTCATATGAAATCGGTGATATTAGCGATCTGTTGACGAGTGAATATGATAGATTAAATGTTGAAAATAAAAAACAATATCGATTATATCTAAGTCCAAACTATAACACTCTACAATCGGAAATTTTTCATCAAATGAAATAATCTATTTTAATAAAAATCGGTCAATTGGATCCTTATTAGGATTTTCTTCTAAAACATTGGAGCCTAATATAAAGCATTACTCAGATAAGACAATTGATATTACAAAAATCAATAACATATGCGTGGAATGTAATATTATAAATGGAACATATATAAATAATGAAGCATCACACACATTGCATCAGTTTTCACTTGTCGTTAGTCCAGGCTTCAAAATAACTGAGACACCGCAACATGTTATTTATCTACCAGTGAATACATCACAAATACATTCAATAACTTTAAGAATCGTAGATCAAAACGGTAACCTAATTAATTTTCGTGGAGAAAGAATTACAATACGATTGCATTTGAAACCGATGTAAACATGATTATATATAACAATAATAAGCAATTACCATTAAATCCATCTTCACTTGCTTTACCAACGTTGAACAGATCGGGTGTAGATTGGAATATACGACAAAAACAAGGACGAAAAACTAATAGAAAATCAAAACACACATACAAACAAAAACCATTAACTGAGTGCAATAAACAATTTTTATTAAATTTAGGTTTTAAATTGAAATAAAAAAAAAAAATGGCACATATAATTAATGTACTGGAGAAACCTACTATTGATAATTCAATAATAAAAAAAGACTATCATAGTTATTCATCTTATCTACGTTCATACGAAAACAATGATGAAATTCGGATTGCGATACAAAATCAAGATTTATATGTCTTACCAAGCGAAAGTTTCCTACATATTCAAGGGCATATCACAGGAAATAATGATTCAATCCCAACTAAAATAGCTTTATTGAATAATTGTATGGCATACCTTTTTAATGAGATACGATATGAATTAAATGGAATTGAAATTGATCGGACACGACATTTGGGTATTACAACTGATTTAAAAAACTTCTTATCAATCAATCATAATCAAGAAACTATATATCGGAATTCTGGATGGTCAATGAAAGAAGATTTACAAATTGAAAAGGGGAACTTTAATTTTTGCGTACCATTAAACATGTTACTTGGATTTGCTGAAGACTATAACAAAATTTTACTTAATGGAAAACATGAACTAATTCTATTGCGATCAAAGGATAATGATGATGTTTTTAAAAGTACTGATGCTAGCATGACCTCCTCAAAAAATAAGATGAAAATTACTAGCATTGTATGGAAAATGCCCCATGTTCAATTATCTGATGCCTATAAATTATATATGTTTAAATTAATAGACAAACAAACACCATTATTTATATATCCTTCAGGAGTTGGGATATCTATTATAATCCAGTAGTTCCTGAAAATACTTCCTTTATATGGAATGTAAAATTAGCTGTTGAAACTGAACGACCTCGTTATATTATTTATCGCATTTAAAAACAATAATAAAAAGTACATTCATTGTGATTTAAATGACGTGAAAGTTTACCTAAATTCAGAAGTATACCCGTATGATGGATTGAATCAAAATTTTTCATTGAATAGATATGCCCTGTTATATGATATGTATGCAAATTTTCAAAAAAGTTATTATGGACGTGATTCACAACCTTTGTTAACACTTGAGCATTTTAAAGATAAAGCTCCTATTATTGTTTTAGATGTGAGTCATCAAAATGAGTCAGTGAAAAGTGGACCTATTGATATAAGAATTGATGTTAAAACACTTAATAATATCCCTGCTAACACATCAGCATATTGTTTGATAATTCATGATAAATTATTTGAATATACTCCATTGACAAACGTGGTTCGCAAAATACTATAAAAGAGCCAATATTTTTAAACATCAGTAGTAGTAGTAAATGAGACCTCAACTGAGGTACTATAACAAGCAGGAAAAAATAAAAAAAAACAAAATGCTACAAACAATAATCTTCGCATTTATTTTGTTATTCAATTATGGAAACTGTAATCCATTGAATATTAATAATCAAAGTATCAATACAAATGAAAAAAGTATAGAATTTAACATTACATTATCAAATAATGAATGAAACGACATTTAATATTAATGCAAGTAAAGATGGAGTGTTTGTTTATAAATTAGATGCTGTTAGAATACCACCTGATAATTAAATAAACAAATTTATAAATATATGTTTCAACTTTTTATTGCATTTTTATTTATTTTTAGTTATAGACAGCCTTCATTGGGGTTGTTGTTATAGTCGTAGTCGTCGTCGTACTCGGCGCCGTCGTGATGCGTTATCTCTACCAGCCTCTGCTTCATCGAGTTGCCGTAGTTGTTGTCGTGGTGTAATACCTCTAGCACCCTCTGCTTCACTGAGTTGTTGTAGTGGTTGTCGTGGTGTGTTATCTCTAGCAGCCGCTGCTTCATCGAGTTGTTGTTGTTGTTGTTGTTGTTGTTGTCGTGGTGCGTTAACTCTAGCAGCCTCTGCTTCATTAAGTTGTTGTAGTCGTAGTCGTCGTGCATTAACCCCATTTTGTATTATTGTTAAGCGGTTCTCTATCATATTAATTACTGCTGGTGGTATGGGTTCCCAATCATCCTCTGCTTCAAACTCATCTTCTATTAATGCAATGTAATCATCTACCTCAGCCATTAATGCGAAAAGCTCTTCTGCATCATCAACATCAGATCCAACATGGTTTTCCATAGAACTACCACTTGATGTACTGTCGCTCCGGGTTATATCCATTTCGTCTTCATCAGACCGAACAGTTGTTGCAATTTCTGGGGACTGGCCACTCATGATTCCTTCAACGTTTAAGTTAAAACTAACTTTCAATTTGGTATACATTTTTTAACCCCCTATTAAAAAATGCTAGCTTACGAGATTTGGAATTATCAATACTTGCACTTAAAAACAAAAGGGCCTCATACTAGTTATGAATATGATAAACTAAGAAACATCAACTACAGACAGGAAAAAACAATTACAATGTTGCTGCACACTTACAGATAAGCTATGCCCACGCTCAGATCCAGGCCTCCACCCAGACCTCCGCTCAGATCTAGACCTCCGCTCTAATCCAGGCCTCCGGTCAAATCCAGATCCAGACCTCCGCTCAAATCCAGGCCTCCGGTCAAATCCAGATCCAGACCTCCGCTCAAATCCAGACCTACGCCCAACCCTCCACAACAGCCCCCCCGCCGCCAGCACACAAACACGCGCACACGCGCCACTCACGACTTTGCGGGGTTCAACACACACAAAGAAAAAATGAACTGATTAAAAGTAGTATTACACATTTAAATGTAATATTACTATAGTATTACTCATGATCTTGCCCGGCGTAATGACGTTGCGATTGCTACAAAATCAACTGATTAAAACTACTATTACTATAGTATTACTCATTTAAATGTAGTATTACTATACTATTACTATACTATTACTCACAATCTTTTGACCGGCGAAATGACCGACGTAGTAAAGCCGTAGTAACCGGCGTAGTAACCTTGAACTGATAACATTACTCATGCTCATGACCGGCGTAGTAACCTTGAACGCGTAGTAACCTTGAACTGATAACAGATTAGTCACGGTTTCGAGAGCTGATTTTTTTTTTTGATGAGTCACGATTTTGAGCTCAAAATGTGCCCCCGGAAGCCCCATGATTTTTTGATGAATCATCATTTAGAGCAGAAAAAGTGGCCTGGAACTCCCATATCCTACCTACTGCTATATCATATACAACATTAATTTAGCACAAGGCTTGATATTAATAAAAAATATGTTATGTTTCTCATCTCGGTTAGACCTTGATCTTGGGTTATGCACCTGAAGAGCTTCAAAGCCTAAAGCTTTAAAATTGGCAACAATTTCGCTACTTAATGTGCTATAATGAAGCCCCTTAACTACTATTCTGTGAGGCTTCTCTTCCTTCAATTGGCACGTATGGAATTCAATTTCCATTTTATCAAAATGATCAACAATGGCTCTATAAGTTTGAGAGTTCTTGGGAAAAATTCTGGCTGTTACTCCTTGGATAACTTTGACTAGTACGTTATCTAAACTAGTGACCTCCGATATGACATCAAATAGATCGTTAAGGTTTGTAATACTTAAAACTATTTGCGGTGGTTTTGAAGTAACATTAGCATTATTATTACTATCACAATTAATAGGTTGAGATCTATTGCCTGAGTCATGTGTTTCCATATTATCACTTGATAAATTTTGTTTGTGTAGCTGTCATAGAGCTAGTAGGGCATTCCTCTGCAACACTACTGCCATCTTCAACATGTCTGTCACTGTTTAAGTCGACTTCCATGTCTAGTAAGGCAAACCTATTCCTAGAGCTTGCCTTGCTGGTTGATGCTGTGGATGATCCAAATGACAATTCTCTGTGCACCTTCTTAGAGTTACCAAATGGTGAGAGTGTTTTCTTCCTCTTACTCGACAGATGTTTTTGGGTAACCTTCAACTTGGTAGCAGCATCATTAAATGGAGGAGACGAAAATCCAGAAGTGTTATTAACCGTTAGAGAGACAATTGTAGCACCTCCACTGAGAGATTCGCATAATTATTATCCATGCTCACTGCAGAGCAAACACTGCTGATTGTCGTAGTTGATGCAGTTGCCATAGTGAAAATTGTATTACTAGTAGCACTAGTAAATGTAAGCGTTGTGGTTATGGTGCTAATATTTTGAGTTACAGAACACAAAGGGATAATACACAAAATCACTAATAATTTCTGACTTTATCTCCAAAGGCGATTTACCGGCAACTTGTTGCATTTTTTTTTTATAATCAAACTGCTTATTGCTTAGCTGACTGTTAGAAAGAATATTTCCATCCATTAACAAATATTTGACTAATCAAATGTAACTTACTTGTTTCAGTTTGGCTTCAAATAGCAAAAGTTCCTGCTAAGTTTTGTCAAGGACTTAAGAAGGTCAGATCGCTTGACAGATAAGCGCAGCCCAATTGTGTTTTAGTAGCAGACAATATACAACATTTCTTCCAGTCACGTCTTGTGTAGACACAAGATGAGAAAAGAATTTATCCTTTCAGTTTGCCGTATACGCGGAACTGATTTTCTACAAGAAACGTCGAGTATAAATTCTGCCAAAGGAAATTTAAATTTCCCTCGCTGCGCTGGCAGAATTTGTACTCGGCGTTTCTTGTAGAAAATATGTGGTCCAGCTTTTGCAGAAAATCTGTGCTTAGATTCTAGTGCGTAGTTCGGAATATGCAAAATAAAAATACGTTCAAAAATATATGCAGTAAATAAAATGTTTATTGTACTTCAAATTAAATGTATTTAAACTAAAACAATGAGTACTTAAAATTATATATTATCTAAACACTTAAAAAACTTATAACTAAATAATCTAGCTAAAAGAAAAAATTAATTTATTTCGCCGTTTTCTATATTCTTCGCCCTGGACAACGCATTGTAGTTTCTATTTTTATACCCGCTACCTATAGGGTAGAAGGGTATTATAACTTTGTGCCAGCAGGAAATGTATGTAACAGGTAGAAGGAGGCATCTCCGACCCTATAAAGTATATATATTCTTGATCAGCGTCAACAGCCGAGACGATATAGCCATGTCCGTCTGTCCGTCTGTGTGTCCGTCCGTCTGTCCGTATGAACACCTAGATCTCAGAGACTATAAGAGATAGAGCTATAATTTTTTTTTCGACAGCATTTGTTATGTTTGCACGCAGATCAAGTTTGTTTCCACTTCCGCCCCTGCAAATCAAAAAAATCGAATAACAAGTGTAATTTTAAAGCTAGAGAATTTTGGTATATACAGTAATAACTATAGTAGTTATGATCCTTGAAAATTTGGTTGCGATCAGAAAAAAATTGTGGAAGTAATTAAGGAAATACTTTTGTATGGGCAAAAACGCCTACTTACTAGGGTCTGAGTTGCTTTGGCTGACAATCTCGTATATTGTGCCGTCTATGGTATATTTTGAATGCGGTACTATATCTATATACCACATATACCATTTGGTATATTTTAGTATTTTGCAGTATATTCGGTATATTTTGAGAATAATACCGCAAAATATATTGCTTTTATTCAAAATGGGTAGCAGGTATCTCACAGTCGAGTACACCCGACTAGCTTTCTTACTTGTTATCATCCAACATTGCTCTTTCGTGGTCCTCAAAACTGTAAACATAAATACAAATATATTCTTAATTTAAATCAGATTAGAATAGCAGTTTAAAAATATTAACAACTTACCTCTGATTGTTTTATAAAAGACGCGCAGGAAAAAAATCAACTTTCTCGTACAGCACTCACAAATCAAATGACGCATGATACACAAAATTGCACTTGTTTACGTAAATTTGCAGAGTTTTTTGAGAAAAGAAATTAAATTTTGCGATCAGGTAAACATTGTTTAAGTTATTAAAGAAATAGTTTTATATGGGCAAAAACGCCTTCTATGTATGTGTTGTATGTATGCGTATACGTATATACATGCTCGCCTCTATATTTGTATCTGTATGCATGGAGGCACTGCGATAGCTCTATTTGTAGAGTGCAAGCATATTCATGTTATGGTACTCGGGGAACTCGGGTTCGAGCACGCTCGGGGTACAAACTTTTTTTTTTTTTTAATCGTATTTACAACAATTATAAATAAAAATTGTGGATTTTATTAAAGAAATACTTTGTATGAGCAAAACCGAATGCTATGTACATACATATGAATGCGTATAAGTCTATACATGCTCATCTATATTAGTATCCGTATGCATAGAGGGTTTATAAGCAATGCGATAGCTCATGTGGTAGAGTGCAAGCCGATCATGTTGTGGTGGTCGGGTTCGAGCCCGCTCGAGGTGCAAACGTTATTATTTTTTTTTAACCACCCGGTCGGTGGTGCTCGAGTTCAAATCCCGATCGAGAATACATGCATATTTATTTTAATAATATATTTTGAGATTATTACCGTAATATTTTGCTTTTAATCAAAATGGGTAGCGGGTATCTCACTTGTTTCACTGTAAAGACGATCGCACAAATTCTGTCAGAGAATTTTCCATATATAAGTATAAGTTGAACTGATTTATATAAAAATTAATAAAATATTAATACATATAGTTAGATGGAAAGTTGAGACCTCTTCGTCTCAGCTATGAAATGATCGATGCCTTTAGCCACGACTTTTTAATCGGTTATAGGGCTGATAGTGACGGTATTCGATGTAATACCTCTTTCGACTTCTTTGTCGAGTAAAATAGGTTTCACAAAAAAAGACTTCAGTTTAGTCTTACAATTAATTTATTTGTACATGCATACTGTTCCAAGTCTGCTTAATTACTAATCTCAGCATAAGCTAGGATTCAAACTTTTTAGTGAAAGCTTAGCTGCCGTGTACATACTGTACATACATAATGAGCTTAAGGTTAGGGTATGTGTACATGACTCCCCAGCACGAGTTCGACAATATTGTTGAAATTTTCAGTGATTAAATGTTGAATAGGTGTATACAAAAAAGGTTCTTAATTTGGATCATTTTCATTTTGGTATTTATATCTTCTTTTTACCTGATCTTTATAAATTTTTTTGTTGGGTTTTCATTAGATACCATGTAGTTACCAGCTTGATTATGGTTACTTATTTCTTTATAAATTGGATTGGATTTCCTACTTGGTAATTCTTAACGTATACATTTGCGAAGTTTGGCTCATTTAAATTATTTTGTTTCGCATTTAGATTCTGCTTATTTTTCAATAATTTTTCGGACAATTTTACAATATCTTCATGACCAAGTATGTTATTAAATAAATCTATTGGTCTAGTGTTTGTAATTGAATGTATTGTGTTATTGTAACAAATAATTGCTTTATGGACATTTTCTTGAACTGTGTCAGTATTGTTTGGATCCGCGTTATACAATCCTATCTTCATTTAGTGTTAGATGTAATCGTTCCACGTCCGAGTTTCCGGTTTTCTTGTAAGGAGTTGTAAAGTGCACATTTATGTTATTTTCCAGGAGAAAATTGCTTAATTACAACTATGTTAAATTAATGTATTATTTTTCTCTTATATGTATATGCAAATATTCGTGAATACCTCTGTGATTATTTTTTATGTGTTCGTTTTCAATTATCTTTAGAATTTTTTTCTTTATCATTAATATCTTCAAATAGTATACACGACTTGAGAATTCTTAAATTTCTATTATTTTAAAAAACTGTCTATAAATTTCTTGAAATTTTACAAATAAACTTAAGTTTTTCTGAGGCCTTTCTCAGGCAATTTTTCTTGCATGAACTTTAGCATATTTTCCTCATCGCCACTTGTTTTAAAATGTGTCTTATTTTTTTTGTTTATACAAAATTTTGAATGTACTTGAATCACTTTCTGCCTCTTTAATTTTTATTTGAATTTTAAAGACGTTTAGACATTTTTCAGTAACACTTATAAAATCGTCAAATCGCCAAATCGTCAGTTTCGTTAGTAAAAATTGAATCAAACTTTTAGAGAAATCTTCATCTTCTATGTTTGTGTTATGTATAATGTCTGGTAAACTGTTATTGATCTCTAGCGTGAATATATCAGTGTTATGTATATCTACTTTTGTTTGTACGTTTTGTCAAATTCCTCTGAAGATGATTCAACAATTCTGCTAAGTCTGTCTGCCAAAGCGTTTTCCTTGCCTTTTATAAATGTTATGTCAAAATCGAACTCGTTTAATTGCACTTTCCAGCGTTGTTGATTTAAGTTAGGTTCTTTTAGATTGTTAAGCCAAACTAGGGGCCTATGGTCGGTTTTAATTATGAAATTTTTTCCGTAAATGTAATATTTGAAGTATTTTGTTGACCAATAAATGGCAAGAAGCTCTTTCTCTATTGTGCTATAGTTAAGTTCATGATTTACTTTATTTCCTTGCATGAGCACCGCGCCTAAAGCATAATTACTTGCGTCTGTTACTACAGTGAATTGTTTATTAAAATCTGGGTATACGACTATCGGGTCGCTTGTTATTAGGATTTTTAGTTTTTGAAAAGCTTCTGTGTATTCTTGATCATTTTAGCATTTTTCTTTAAGTATTTTATCAAGGGCTGTGCAATTTTTGAGTAGTCTTTTATGTACCCCTTAAATAACCTGTGATTCTTAAGAAACTTTTAATTTGTTTCTGGTTTTGTTAGTAATTTTATTTTAAAGATTGCGTCGACTTTCTTTTGACTTGGCTTAAGACCTTCTGAATTTATAGTGTGGCCAGGAAATTCGATCTCCTCTCTGATAATTTCACATTTGTTTGATTGGAGCTTTAAATTTGCTTTAGATAGGCAGCTGAATACAGAATTAAGATGATTGACGTGTTCTTCTATATTTTAAAAAAAATATAAGGATGTCATCCATGGAGACCATGCAAAATTGCCCAATAAAGGGACTAAGAATGTTGTTCATTAGTCTTTGAAACGTCGAGGGAGCGTTCCGCAGTCCAAAAGGCATACGAAGAAACTCGTAATGTCCACTTGTTGTTGAAAACGCGGTTTTGTGTATATCTTTAATGTTCACTTCTATTTGATAAAAACCTTCGCGAGATCTAGGCTTGAAAATATTTTGCAGCCTCCTAACTTGTCAAAAATCTCATCTATATTTGGGATGGGGAAGCGATCTTCGATAGTTTCCTTATATAGTTTACGGGTAGTCTACAACGAGCCGCCACTTTTGCTTATTAGACTGGTTCATTTTCTTTTAAACTACCCATAAAGGGCTATTGTATGGCTTTTTGAATGTCTGATGATACCTTGACTTAACCTTTCTTCTATTTGCCGATTGACTTCGTCTTTATGTATTTCGGGGTATTTGTATGTCTTTGAATAAATTGCAAGATCATTCTTTGTAACTGGAGTTTTTTTGTTGTGTTATTATTCGACTGATTGTGATACCCCTGCTTTCTATTATTTGCGCTAAATCCACCTTCAGATCTTCGATTTTCAGTTTTTGTAGCATTATCTTGTTGGTCACCGCTAGCATCACTAGAACTACTTTGTGTTACTATCAATTCGTTTACATTTTTATTATCGTTACTAAAATTGGTTCTAAAGTTTGGTTTATTGTATTTATTATTCTTTCGAGTCGGCCCGTATAATGTGTAGCTTTAAAATCTAGCATCTTCAATGATTTTGTAAGCATCATCTAAGGACTGCGGATTTCTCACGAATATCATTGTTTTAGTAGGTTCAGGTAAGTTGTCTCTAAAAACGGGTTTACTTCGGAAGTAGTGTATGTATCATCGTTTTGGATTAGTATTCGATTGTGTACTCTATTAGACACTTCATTAATTTTACTATAATATTCTTCTATGGTTGATTCAACTCGACACGGTTTTAACATATCCATTAAAACGTCGCTAGTTTCTTTTTCACCAAAATGTTTTAAATGATCTGCTTTAACTGCTCCCAATCTATCTATTTGTGCTATTAGTTCACTTGTATCCGTACCATCAAAATTTTGTATTTATTTTATGCAATTCATGGTTGAGTTAATCGTGGCTAAGCTATTCTCATTCATTTTAATTTTTTTTTTTGTTTTGATTTAAATATTATGAGTAATTGCCTGCTTCTTATTTTAACAATGTTCTTCATCATTGAAAGCCTTTTTAGCTATCTGCTTTACGCTTGTCGTAGCAGAATTTAACTAAGCCTAAAAGTAAGCAAAGTTTTTTTGGATAATGTAAAACGTGCGCACCACGACTACATATGTGTAGAAAAAGTAGTTAATGTAATATATTTTATTAAAGTTATGTTTATATATGTTAATAATCCAATTTTGTTAGTTAAATGTTAGATGTATAAATAATTGTTTAGTGTTAGTATAAACTTGTAGGATATATGTATTTTGCACTAACCATACAATACATAGATGCGTCACGCCATACAACCAAAACGTCCCATTGAAAACAGTATTATTGCCGCCCCAGTCGGGTCGTGCGCTGCGATTCGAACACCGAGCCTCTTCGGCTCATTCGAAAATTCGAAGTGCTAACGCAGCGCGCAGCGTTGAGTTCAGTCGCAGATCAAATGCGGAGCGATGAGCACGGGCGCATTTCGTTGCGCTCTGCTCTCGCTTCTATGTATGCGTGCATGTATCTACATGCTCACCTATGTCAGTATGGGTATGCATGTGAAGTTTTGCAACGTGCAGTTGCCTCACTGACAAGCAGCTAGCGCACGTCAATTTTGTTTTGCCGCGACGAAAGTCTCGAAGATGAAGTCGAGTGACTGTTCGTGCCTTCGACTCTTCGTGCCTATATACTGGCAATTTACCGCCGGCGAAATTCAAAGTGCGTTGGCTTTACTCGTAATGTGTTGGCGGGTGTGGAAAAGTGCTTGGGTTCAAATCCCGTCTTTTTTTATTTATATTTTATTTTCATTTTTTATTTATATTTTCATTTTTTACAAATTAAAAAAATTAAATATTCATTTATAAATCTTTATTTTTTTTTTATCAAAACTTTTGATACAATTTTTTACTAACTAAAATATTACAAAATATAAAAATAAAAACAATATTTTTTCAGAAAATATATACAAAATTATACTTTTTTTAATTATTAGCCGATGAAAACAATTATTATTTATTTCAGAAATATTATCTAATTATAAATGCCAAACTGTCTAGAATTGGGGTGGGTTGTATGCATGTGTGCTTTCCCGTGTGTATGTGTATACACATTGCAAGAGTTGTTGTTGCAACTACAAGTGATTGGCACGCGCCAGTTGTTATTATTGTTTGTCGACAGTTTAATCTGTTTTGTTTTGATTTGACAAATTTTCTTTTCTATCATTTTGACCGCGCTTTCTTCTTCTTATTAATTTACCATAAGCTCGTGTAACATGCATATGTGTATATGCAAATATGTACATATGTACATATGTACAGTCAGCGCCACAAAAAAAGCCGCACTTTTAAGGGTTACGAATTTGTAACTTTCAGGGCCTGTGGTTTCATTATATGATTTCGGATTCGCCCAATTTTTTTTTTAACAAGTTAATTGATGGTATGTTAATAAAAGTGCATACCAATTTTTATTTTAAATTTGCTTTTAATATTAAAAAAAATGTTGTTTTTGGTTTCACCTTAGTTTTAACGACTTTTCACTATTATGGCAAACTTAATGAAAAAAATCATAATAGTAATAATAATGAAAAAATTCAACAAAAACTATTTTTTTCCAATTGAACACCTTACTAACTATAAAAAAAAATTAAATCTAGGCAATTTTAACATTAGACATATTTTTTTAATTTAGCTTAATAATTAGAAATGCCGCCTTTGGCCTTAATTACTGATTTTACCCTATTGGGCATAGAATCGTAAATGGAATCCAAATATTCCTTCGTTATATCGTGTATCCATACTTTTTCTATAATTTGTTTTAGCTCCTCCATAGTTTTGGGCTTTCGCTTTCTTATTTTGGCCCCCATATAGGCCCCAACACTCTCGATTGGACTAAGGTCTGGGCTGTTTTCTGGCCAATCTAAGGACTTAATGCCCAAGCTGTCAACTTGATAGATAGGAAAAGCTGTCAAGTCACCCAAGCAGCATATTTTCATTTATGATAGAAGTCGACTGAATTCTGAACTGAAAACTCAATTTCTAAAGTTCCTAGACTGGCAATTATAATAATTCTAAAAATTATTTAAAGATGGCTCATCCAAACGGGGTATTGACATTCACGACGTCTATCTCGGGTGTGCAAGTGCCGCAGGCCACAGCCACAATGCCAAGAGATGTTCAAGGTGAGGGAGGAGGTGGGACGACGGGCGGCGGTCAGAACTCACATTATGATGAGCGCAGAAGTTACTTTCGGATGAAAACGGCAGAATTCAAATGTAAAAAGCAAGAGCTGGCCGCAGAGGCCAAGAGGCTTGAGATTTTGAACATAAAGCTAGCTAATCAAAATATGCGTGAGGCCGCAGAGGCCAAGAGGCTTGAGGCTTTGAACACAAAGCTAGCTAATCAAAATATGCGTCAGGAGCATATACTCAGAATGAGGGAGCTACGATTAAAGATAAGGCTCCTAGAGGAGCAGGAGGAAAATTTGCAAGGACAACCCAGCACATAAAAATGTAATTTTAGCATATTCATATTTTATTTCGAGCTAAAATACAGATTACAGATTAAAATACCAAACCAAAAGCTTAACTGTACTTTAGATATTCACTACCTCAATAAAGATAAACCCAAAGTCTAGGTATCCTAGACTTAAGCCACATCATTAAGGAACTTGTCACTCACCTCGCCCAACTGATTGCGGGCAAAACATTGAACGACGCCCGCGTGCCACTTTTGCACATGATGGATGACAAGGCGATTGAGCTCGATTCTCGTCTCGTTATCCAAGCTGGCATCCTCGCTGTTGAACAGCCAATAGATGTGAGGCTGGGGATGTCCGATGCAGTGATGCCAATATTTTCCTTCGTCATTATTGCTGTCCTCATAAGTAGCCATGAATTATTTGGAGATACTTTTCAGGCACAGGCAGTGTCTGTCAGACACTACATTTCTAATAAGGTTAGTGCATTTGGTTCTGTGCAATTTAACCTTCTTGGCGTCAAAATGTGTTTTTACTAATTCACTTCTAATACTAATTCAGCTTCTTGGCGACAAGTTTCTGAAGATTTGACCGGCTCGAAATAAATTTTACTTTGTTTCACTAAACTTGATGTATTTTGGGTATGTTTTTTTTGTCGTCATGATGTGCACTCTTATTTGGTCAATTTTACAGTTAATACTGCATTTGCAGTATTTGAAATAAGCCCTGTTAATGTCTGAATTATGTCGGCTAATCCAATCTTTAAAATCGGGCTGCAGTAGCCAACAGTCCCGAAACTTTTGCTTATACATTTTTTTTTGCATTTTTAACTTAATAATACAAATTTTGAAATTGTGTGTTCAGTACCGAAACAGAGAGTGCAAGTAAACCGTGAATAGTTTTTCGATTAATTTTTTACCAAACTGTCGATATAGATATGGCAGCCCGAAAAGTTTACAACCTGTTTCAAATTTTACAGCTACTAATAAATTTAAAATTGGAGCGTGATAGCAACTATTTTAGAAAAATAAAGAATTATATTAGATTTTTAAAAAAAGGACAGATTTCCGGATGAAAAATAAAAAAAAGACAGATTTCAAGTATGCGGATTTTCAATTTTTTCCGGATGAAACGTTAAAAACAGGACAGATCTGTCCGGAAAAAAGGACAAATTGGAAACAGAAACAGCTTATTTTTCTCGACAAAACTTTGGCAACACTGGATGGGAGCATAGCTGGGAGAAGTGTGTGGAGTTACAAGGAGACTATGTAGAAAAATAAAAAATTTTCAAAAAAGCGCGTGCATCATGGTTAGGACGGTTATTTATCAGACAGCCCTCGTACAATATTTCCTAGCCGAAACCATAAAAATTTCCACCAACCTCTGCCGCTGACGGATGAGTCCTTATCAACAACACACTAGAACCACTTGAGAATTGCAACAGGCATATACATAAGTAAAATTTACTATTTACGTTTTTTATTTATGTAAACAAACCTGGAATTATGCCATACAAATGTGTAGTTGGAGAACGAAAAATTGCATTCTTTTAAGCTGATCATGCCAGTAACACAAACAAGTCGAGTGTGCTCGACTGTGAGATACCCGCTACCCATTTTGAATAAAAGCAAAATATTGGGGTATTTTTTCAAAATATACCAAAAATACAAAAATTACTAAAAATATACCAAATGGTAAATTGAGATATTGATATAGTACCACATTCAAAAATATACATAGACGGCACAATGTACCAGATTGTATAAAAATACAAAAGTATTTCTTTAGTACCTTCCACATTTTTATCTTGATCGCAATCAAATTTTCAGGACTCAAAAATACTATAGTTACTATTGTATACACCAGCTTTAGGTTTAAAATTACGCTTGTTATTCGATTTTTTTTGATTTTCGAGGGTAGAAGGGGGCGTGGCAAAAATTTGAAAAAAAAACTTGATCTATATCTATCTACTATAGTCTCTGAGATCTAGGTGTTCATACGGACGAACGGACAGATAACCAAACGGACAGACGGATATGGCTAGATCGTCTCGGCTGTTGACACTGATCAAAAATATATATACTTTATAGGGTCGGAGATGCCTCCTTCTACCTGTTACATACATTTCTGTCGCACAAAGTTATAATACCCTTCTACCCTATTTGTAGCGGGTATAAAAACAAACCGCGCAAAAATTTGACATCGCCAATGCGGCGCACAACTAACCGAGTACTCGTCGCGAAACTCATTCTTGCATTGCTTCGCCGTTCGGATACGGTAAGTTTTCTACTCATGCCTTCACCACATTTGCCAAATCCGTTTTACACCATGCATGTGTTCCAGAGGTCGACTTTTTGGCATTAATTCTTAAAATAGAGTTACAGACCTCAAACTTTGCACATTGTGTTTTTTTAGAAAGATAAGTATGTATAAAAAATTTGGTATTATTAGTAGAAATTAAGTATACGTTGAATTCAAACAATAGATTTACATTTACTTCAGGAATGACTTAAATATCTATATATACATGTGTATTTGTTATATATTATTATTATGTAGGTATATAGATATAGCTATACTAATTTTATTCGCTATCTCGTCAGTATCTGTGTCGCTGTACGTATTTGATGCGTCCATTATTTTCGGCTCTTCTAGTAGGCTTAATACTTCTTTAGGTAAGATCTTAACTTTATTAGATCGCTTTCGTTCAGCAATGCGAAGGCTGGATAACAAAGGATCCGATGAGTCCAAAGCTCTGTTAAATACATCTGCTATGCGATGAATTCTACTGCCTATCCTAGAATGGGATATGCGATCTTTCTTCGATCTGAAGCATTTTCACCCAAAGAACCAACCGGAACCACAGAAGCTTCAATAATTGTGATTTTATGAAGCGTTGCTGACATGGGATACCATGGATATTTCTCCAGCCTTGAGAGAGCTGCTGCCCTATTGCAGAAATTTTGAAATTTTTCCACAGAAATTTTATATTTTCTTGACAAACTATTTCATCAAAATAATTTCTTCTTAATTTTCAGATTCCGGCCGCCATAAATTCTTTGTCCTTCATATCTTTAATGTGCCATTTATTTATTCCATTCTGTATGACACATTTAAAACATGTTTGAAAAGTCTGATTCATGCGTGTAATGGACTTATACCGTATTGAAGAGAACCTGGTTTTAATTTGAAGTTATTTGATTGCAAATTTTTTTCCGTTAAAAATTGTGTTGGTGTTACTCCACATAAAGGACAGCATTGTGTGGATTTTGTTCCCGTTAAACGTTTAGAACTTTGCCATCTGTTAAAGTCATACATAGTTAATAAGTAATTGTGACTTTTTTATTGCTATCAATTTCGTATTCGAAAGGTACTAAAGCCTTTATTTGTCTGTCAAGATCCGACTTTCGGCAACTATATAAGTTGGCGTTTTCTTTGGTGAATTCTATTTTCACGGGCCTGCAAAATCGAACATACTGTGGTGTAGCATTTACATATACATTTCTTTCAAACTTATTTATAAGTTTAATAGGTATTAGCGACGTGACAAACAATGATTGATCAATAATGGGATCTCGATGTTCTTTGAAGCTTTGCATGTGAATTGTCTGTCCAGTAGACCCATCAAAGCCATAGCTAGCAATTATTTTCAGCTCCTTAATGTTTGGAAACATCTTTCTGCAATAAAATTAGACGACTTGCTGTGTGATCCAATAAACATTGCAGTGGTACTTGCGCAACAGTTTCAGTTATATTTATTCCATTTGGCCGACATTGATCCTTAGCCTCTACTAATTCTTGTAGCTTGGAAATACGTTGAAGCTACGACTATTGGCTAGCAAAGCAGTATTAATATATTGCTTTTCTGTCAGAGAATTTTCTAGGAGATATGCCAGAGCTTCATCTGGAGATATCTTAGATGTTGTCTCTTCGGATTGGATATTCTGACGAAATTTTTAGCGAAAACAGCTGCAGCATGAAGTAAAAGGTCTCTCTCATGTCCAACACTTTCAGCTACTGATGACGCCAACTTTCTTTTTAATCGAGCTCCAGCCTCATTATAGCTAAGGGTAGGAAGACCTTTTTTAGGCGGTGATGAGTCACAGTTACCGCATTGTCCAGTACAATTAT
This sequence comes from Drosophila albomicans, assembly GCF_009650485.2. Lineage (NCBI taxonomy): Eukaryota > Metazoa > Arthropoda > Insecta > Diptera > Drosophilidae > Drosophila > Drosophila albomicans. The sequence continues at coordinate 10,891 of NW_026263530.1, read as the reverse complement.
TATATTCTGTGAGAGCCAGTGTGGGTGGACTTCTTTAAGCGGTTTAGCAATCGATTGTACTTCGGCAGGTATTTTTTAATATGTCCAATAAAATGTTTAACCGCATTAATAACTTTTTCCTTTAAACGTGTAGCATTATTGCCCAATTTTTATAAAATGAAATCGTTTACTGCAGCATTACATCAATTGTTTTGGATCATATTTTCAGCAGCTCAGAACGCATAAATTCATATGACACTGAAAAGTACCGTTTTTTCGAAAACGAGCAAAAACCAGCAAAGAAGACCAATTAAATTTGAATTCCTATAAATTTATAAGTAACTTCACCTGATTAGTTGCTTGCGCCGATATGCGCTGAAAAAGTAACACTTCACAAAACACAACTATTTTTGTTACACATTCCTGCTAAATAGACACTTACAAAACATTTGACAACACTAACACATATATGTATAATGATAACACAAAATAGTTTTATTATTGATTTTCATACCTTGATCTTTGTTTTACAATTTTTAATCTGGTATTTTCACCCAATTAATCCAATTGTAACACAATTAAAAGTTGCCTTAAAGTTGCCACCCAATTTGCAAGTTTCAGTTGGTTGCAATGAATCAGCTGGTTAAATGACCGCGCTCAATTTAACAGGGTTGCAATAATGCTCAAAAAGATGTATATTTATATTTATTTGGGATGTCTATTATCAAAATTTTGTTCATATTCAAAAAATAGTTTTAATAATTTTTTCATTTTATGCCGCACTGGACCACATTGCACTGCAGTGCATTCGTTGGTTGAGCAATCAGTGCGATATCTCGTTTGATCCCTCGAATTGTGTACCCCTATAATTGTCCGAGATAGCATAGAGGTTGCTAGGACAATTCAAAAAAAAATAATAATAATAAAAAAAAAATTAAGTAAAAATAAAAAATAATTCAAAATTAAAATTAAAACAAGATTTATTTTGTATTTTATTTTATATTTTTTGTCTCCTTTAATAATCTAAACAATAATGAATTCCAAAGAAACACTTGAAGGCTCTAGAAAGAAACTTGCTATTTGCGTAAAGAGCATTAGCAGAATTCATGATCAAATTCTCGATGACACTATCGGTCGAGATTTGAAAGAGCTAGAGTGTAGGCTTGAGATGTTGTTGTCGCACATTGAAAATGCTCTCAAAATATCAAGCAGAATTGAGCATTTGACGAATAGTCGAATATCGGTGCGAGTAGAAGATATTTTCATTTCTGCAATGGCAAGGCTGAAGGCGGTGGTGAAGTCGTTGACCGATACTTCATCCGCCAATATATCGATTCAGCCGATTGCTGCTCCCTCGTACCCGTCTGCCTAAACTGTCATTGCCAAGGTTCAGCGGAAAGTATTCCGAATTTAAAAATTTCATAAGTTTGTTTGAGACTCTTGTTGACAATGACCATTCAATTCCCGCGCATTGAAAAAAATTCAATCATCTCATTTCTTGTCTCTCTGGTGAGGCTCTTGGAACGGTGAGAGCGTTTCAAGTCACCGAGGACAACTATGAGAAAGCAATGGCGAGTTTTGAAAGATTATATGACTATGATTGTCTGATATTTAATGAAAATATCACTGCTCTTTTCAATCTGCCAAAAATTTCGCAGCCCTCCGCTTCAGCGTTGCGAACTTGATTGACACTGTCTCTGCGATATACGGATCTTTGTTGTCGATAAGTGATTATAAGAAGATTGCAAATGCAATCCTTATTCACCTAGTCATGCACAAAGTTGATGCAATGAGAAAGAAGAAGTGGGATGAGCAGCTAAGATTACACGAAGATTCCATTATGAGTAAGTGTGAAACTGTGCTTAATCGTCGATATCAGCACTTGTCAGCTGATAATTCGACAAAGTCTGATAGTCAAGCGTTTCCGCCTAAACAGCTTAATAATAGCTCGTTTTCGTGTACGACGCTCAAAGATAAGATTGATCAAAAGACCCAAATATGCGTATATTGCAATTCCGAAGATCATTCCATCGTGAGTTACTCGATGTTGCTGCCTTGGCAGTTAAACAGAGATTTGACTACGCGAAAACAACTGCATTATGCATAAATTGTCTTCGGAAGGTCACACTGACGCCCAAATGTAAGGCAAAAAAGTGTCGTGTGTGCAGCCGTTCACATCATACGTTGCTGCACATATATTTCGGCGACTACAAATAGTAGAGCGTTACCACCCCCGAGTCTCTCCGCTGTTGAGCCTGATCGTCCATCCACTTCACATGCGATGCATGCGACCGTGTCAGATAAAAGTGATCCTGGCCACAGCAGTCATCAACATAAAGACGAATTCAGGCGATTTCGTCTTAGCCCGAGCTTTGCTGACTCTGGGTCAATTTGTGACTGACGAACTAGCTCAGCGGCTGCATTTGCGTAGAGAAAGACAAGTGCATCAGCTTGCTTAGCATTGATGAATCCATATTCACAAGTTAAGAAAAAGATACACACTGTGGGGATCGCGAGTTGGCTGCAATGAATACGCGATCGATTTATGGATCCTCAAATCGATCTCAGGTTATCACACTGTAAATGTCAGTAACTGGAAGATACCTGACAATATTCAGCTAGCGGATCCCTATTCTTCAAACCGCAGAAAATTGATCTTTTTATCGGCGCTGAAACATCTTTGACCTATTGTCCGTTGGCCAAAATAAAGCAAGGTCCAGAGTGTCCAATCCTCTAAAGACAAGCCTTGGGTGGATTGTCTCGGGACGGTACACTCCTGGTGAAAAATCTCACCAGAAGATGATTGTCAATCTGAGCTATCAGGAAGAAAGTTTGAGCTCGATTGACAAGACCTGCTGAAGTTTTGGACTGTCGAAGATGTGCGCTCTCCCTCCAAAGTCCTTTCCGCTGAACAACAAAGTTGTGAAGATCATTTCACAAATAATGTGAGAAGATTGCCGTCTGGTCGTTTCTAAGTAAGACTGCCGTTTAAATCAGATTCGCACCAGCCACTTGGGTGCTCATTTGAAGTTGAACGGGGTTTTCGTCGCTTGAAAAACGCTTAATTCAAGATCCCGAGCTAAAGCGAATGTACTTGGAATTTATGGAAGAATATGTAGAGAAGTGAGTCACATACTTCCAAGTACTCCACACTATGTTATTCCGCACCAATGTGTATTACGGCCCCAAAGCACTTCGACAAAGCTGAGGGTCGTATTTTGATGCTTCGTGTCGCACTTCGACACATAAGGCGTTGAATGACATTCTTATGGTCGGGCCGACCATTCAAGAAGAGCTGTTTTCGACTCTGCTTTCGTTTTCGATTGCATAAATATGCATTAACAGCCGACATCAAAAAGATGTACCGCCAAGTTATGGTGCACGAGGCAGATCGAAACTATCAGCTCATAGTGTGGAGAAAAGACCCATCAGACTCGCTGAGATTATTCAATTAAATACTGTAACATATGGCACTGCGCCAGCGTCATCTTGGCCATACGGTGTTTTGATCCAGCTGAGCGAGATTGTGAAATCCTCGCACCCCATGGCAGCTGAGGTTATCAGGCAAGACTTCTACGTTGACGATATGTTGACTGATGCCGCATGCGTCGAGGACCTAAAGACAATTAAGTCTGAAGTGTCGCAGATACTGCTAGGAGCAGGTTTTGAACTGGTTTCCTGGTTCTCGAATGCTCCTGGGTTCTCCGCATCAGACAGTACACCAAAGCCGATAACGATCTCCGAGACTGACGCAACCAAGACTCTAGGTGTGATTTGTTGCCAAATGAAGACGTGTTCCAATTCCGGATCGACGATTCATCATGGGTCTTAAAAGCGACAAAACGGAACATTCTCTCGGTGACATCTCGGCTATTCGATCCGCTTGGCCTATTATAAAAGCAAAGATACTGCTTCAAGAGCTCTGGTTCAAAAGTTGGAGTTGACGAATCCATACCATGAGTTTGGATACATCGTGGCAGCAATTGAAGTAAAATGACACAATTGCAAAACATAAAAGTGCCACGATATTTGTTCACAGAGCCTACGTCACCGATAGAGATACATGGCTTCGCCGACGCCTCAATAAGAGCGTATGGGCGTGTATTTACGTTCGTACGCATACTAACCTCAAAATCAAAAAGTAGCTCCCCTCAAGACTAAGGAACTCTTCCTAGACTTGAGTTGTATGCAGCTCACCTTCTTGCAGAACTATGCCACCGCATCGAAGGCTGATCCGATCACCAATTGAACGGACGGTTCTTTGGTCAGATTCGGAAGTCACTCTTCATTGATCGGTCACATCCTTCCACTCTCACAACATTCGTGTCAAAATCAGTGGCCGAGATTCAGAGAGCGGTGGACTCGATCGAAAGTTTTTTCGTCGCACACAAGTCTGTTGAGAGTGTTAGCTTATGTGTTCCGCTTCATTCGAAGCCGTCCAACGGAATCAGAACTGAAAGAAGCATTCAGTAAAATAGTAGAAGTAATGCAGGATTCAAATTCAGAGACGATATAGCAAAGGTTCGTTAGAGTAAACGTGTGAGCTCTACAACGACTCAATCCTTTCATACATGAGTATGAAGGATCTTGGGTTCGTTTTCGTTGTTGCGAGTCGGAGGGCGACTGGTAAATGCTCCCTATTCGTATGATGCTATTTCTTGTCGAAGCGCTCACAATTGCTCGCAGCTATGTTAGGTACCTTCACTTGACCAACTGTCACGCTGGCCCAAGGGCGCTCGTGACATTCATCAGAGAACGACTTGGTTAGTCAATGATTAAGAGCTTTGTCGTCAGAAAGTACGATCATGCATCCCGTTGCTTTAAATGCAAACCTCGGCTGCTTACGCTTATAATGGGAATTCGCTTGCTGATCGACTCCGAGCGCTCCGCCCATTTTCAATTTGTAGATTTTTGTGGCCCAGTTGAGACTACCTATAGGATTCGCGAAAAGCCGCCGTACAAGTCGTAACATAGCTTTGTTCGTCTGTTTTGCGTTAAAAGCGGAGCAAGTCGCCATCTGAGGAGTCAGGAGGCGAGTCGAGGCCGAGGAGCACGCAGTTCGCGCACTTCGCATCAAGAAGCGGATGCGAATTTGCCGTTCATACCGCCGAGGGCTCCTCACTTCGGAGGACCTATGGGAGCAGGTGTGAAGTCTGCAAAGCACCTACTCCTACGGACGGGTGTGCAACGCCCTGCTCACGCGCCGAGAGCTGCAGACATGGTCGTGGCAGTCGAGGCGGTGCTCAACTCCGCCCCGCTAGGAGCCGTAAGCCACGACCCATCGACGCGAGGCACTAACCCCAGGGCATCTACTAGTGGGCGGGCCCACTGGTAGCACCGGCAGCATCGCGGACCCCGGACCAGGAGGGTCTGATTTCTTAAGGCGATGGCGAGCTGTCTCGTCGCTCAAGCGATCGTTCTGGCAGCGATGGTCCCTGGGTATGTGCTGGCCTGCAGGCACGGGCCAAGTGGGATCGGTTGCTGCCAAATCTGCGAATCGGAGAGCTCGTCGTCGTCGCAGAAGACAACCATCCGCCGATGTAGTGGATGGTGGGTCGAGGTCGTGGCGGTATACCAGGAGCGGACGGGGCGGTGCGCGTCGCAGACGTGCGAACCAGCACAGGAGGGCTGTTTAAACGGCCAATACATAAAACTAGCGCCTCTGCAATAGCATGCAAGGCACAGCGTTCATCGGGGCCGGTGTTGGCGCCCATTGTTGTAGATTAGTTAAGATAATTGACGTTGTCAAATTAAGTTATTAGAATGAGGCGAAGCGACGAGCGCATAATAAAGCTTTCGTTTTTGCTCTCTTGAGCGATTCACCTCGCTTCGCCATCTGTAAAATTAGGTGTTAAAACCGGCACCCTCCAGACCATCATATCCCGGATGAACCGCCCACTGCCCCACACACCAGAAGCCCGTGCCTGCCCCGCCATGTCATTGACGGCACTACCCAGTGCAAAGGGAAGTGAGTATTCTTCCCCACCGCGGCGTCTGGCTAGACACGGGGAAGACGCCTTCGAAGCGCGAGTGCTCATGGATTCCGTGCTGTCCTGTAAGCCGCATCAGCGAGTCGGATGGCGTCCATGGGCGCTCCATCACCGCGTGGCGCAGAAGGAGTGTGCACGGCAACGTTGCGCCTCCAAGACGTCACTTATGAGCGGTGAGGTCGTCTTCAAACGGATCCGCAGCTCCAAAAACGACGCCCACCAGGACTGTCACACACCGGCCAGTTTTTTCAGCAACCTCGTTATTGGCTGACAAGGACTGTTCCGTGCATCGTTTCTCGCAGGTCTGGGGGCTGATGTTACCCGGACGTCGTGCTGCGGGTATCCTCCGACCAAGGCGGACTGCGTGATATGTATCTCTTATTGGTGCCAAACTGATACAAACTGTTTCGCACGTGTCGAGAATAATTGACAAATGATAACACCGCACGTCTGTGCCTTTTTTATTTACTTTTTCATAGATGATTATCCAAAAGTCTTAGATTGATCTAGCTACAGTACATAGTAAGAAAATAGCACGCGGCGAAGCCAGCAGCGAGCGGCTGCATACCTATTATACGCTTTACATTATCTATGCTAAGATATGCGACAAAGCATATTAGCGAGAGTGAGCGAGAGGTCTTGCATCTAACATATGCATTCACTCGAGTCTGAATGTTACTGTAACGAAAGCTTCGCTGCGGCTTAACTGTTCATATTCGTTTACTCTCTGCAATATTTGCAATACAGTGGCGCTGAAGTGTGAGACATGTTTGCAACTACTGACTTGGGTTCGCATAAAAAGTTATTAGTAAAGTAATATGAGTCCAAATTTTTTGTGTTTATTCTTTGAAATATTATATTAACCCAAAATCGTCGTATCGTATACAAAATATACCAAAAAATCTAATTGTGGTTATTTACCGAAATAAAAACAAAAAACTCGCATGTACTCAGTTTGCTCATTTTGACACTTTTTCAACAACGTTTTTTTTTTTTTAATACTTGGTCCAAAGACCGTATAGTTTGTAATTGTGATATTATTCATTCTTGCGTATATTTTCTACCAAATTTGTATTATCTTTCTATATAGCCTTCCATTCCGCTGGACTCGTTGCTGCATCTCGCGCTAGCTTGCTGTACTTGATTCGTAGAGTCCCAATAGTTTTTTCATTATCGATCAAAAAATTGTCGATCCGATTGAGATCAGGACTCTGTGCTGGCTGTGTTTTGCGATCCATCCTTGAGATTTGACGTGTGATTTGGATCTCCATCTTGTTGAATTGTGCATGTCTCTCCCCTTATATGCCATTTGTCAACAAATCGCAAAGAGGTCTGCAAAATATCCTAGAAAGCTTCCTTTGCATAGTATCATCTATATCTAATTGGTCCAACGCTCCACCAAGTAGAACAGTTCCAGGTCATGGCATTCCTCCTCCAGTGTTTCGCAGTTTCTTGTACGTGGCGTCCTGCAGCGACTCTTCAGGCTTCTTCCATAAAACTTGGGAACTGGACGACTGAAAATAGTTATATTGTCTGATGAAACGAAATTAAATCGATTCCATTATATTGTAACAATATTGTTGGGTCATTTTTTTAAGTCATTTATTTTTATACATATTCTAATTTCGTTTTGTTTTTCTATCATTAATTTGCTCTTTATGCTGCTACTGAAATCTAAACGTAAATTCTTTTGCATAGTCGTCTATGTTATATATTGATATCTATTTTTTTGTAAGTATTAAATTATAGAATGTCTCGGTTAATCTACCATAAACAGTCAAATGGACAGTATTCATGTACCTTGATGGAGTGTATTGAAACAATATGTGAAATAAATTTATCATAGTCCCAATCATCTTTGTTCGATCGATATGTATTCGTTAATGTTCGATTGCTTCTTCTTCTACGTTTCCTAAAGTCTGGTGATGATGTGCAGTTGAACTATATTAACTGATTTCATATATTTGCACAAGTCTTTATAAGTGAATTTCTGTACTCAGTACCATGTCTGTTATGAACGTCTTCATGGACCGTACTTTAGATACAAAAAATTCAAAAATCGCTTGCGCTACTGTTTTTGTGCTTTATCATGCTACTGAATTGTAACTAGATATTTTGTAAGTCGCATATTATAGTTATCGCTACTCATGTACCATGTTCTGTTCGGGTATAATGGCCCAATTTATCGATTAAAACGTGTCGAAAGGCTGTATTTGGGTGTTTTTATGATCATAGGGTTTGTATCTGTTTGTAGTTAGCTTTGGCAGTCTACACACGTTTTACATAATTGTTAATGTTTGAAGCATTTTTAGGCCATAGTATCGATTCTTTATTTGTTACAGGGTACGCGTAATCCCTGTATGCCTCCTTCTATTGGATCGTTATTATATCTTAACAGGATGCATAATTTGACTTTTGTCATTAGTGTCTATGTGTCACTTTTTGTAATAGCGCTATTTTATATTTATTAATTCTTTATTGCCCTTATTTAAATTCATTTATAATGACAGATTCGAAAATTTTATCACTTGGTGACATTCTGTAAGTAATGATTTTGCTGTTCCCGGCTTCTGAAATTAAGCCTTTAAAAAGATAATCTAAAATCGAATTTTTCATGTTAGGAATATAAATCTTTTAATTGCAAATTTGTGAAATTATTTGTTTTTCCTTTTAAATATACATTTAAAAATTGTTTCATTTTAATTTCACGAATTTTCTTACGTTGTTATTGCTAACAACTTCATAGACATGTGGCTCATATATTTTTCATGCATTTAATTTTTCATCTGCGCAGATGTTCTTCCTGTATTTTTGATGATCTTTTCTGTACCATCAATATTTGTTCTGTCATTTGTATTAGTTCTTCTAGTTTATGCCGAGATAATGCATCCGCAACGTGATTATCCTTCCCTTGAGGTATTCAACTGTAAATTGAACTCTCTAGTTCTAATCTCATCTAGTCAGCTTTGAAGATGATTCTTCTCATTGAGAATAAGTATACTAACAGTCTATGGTCAGTTTTACTAAGATGTCTTCCGTAAACATATGGTCTAAAATGTTATGTCAATGGATAGCGGCTTAATTCTATGTTCTGTGTTGATTTTGCTTTCTCCCTGTGTAAAAGCTCTCGATGATCATGCAATTGGTAGTGACTCACGTCGTCGCTACTCTTGAGATAGTACTGCACCCATGATGTTTACTTGCATCTGCGGTTAGGGCAAAATTCTCGCATGAAGCAGGTATTGCCCAAAATAATGTTAGGTTTCAGGAATGCCTTTTAAGATTTAAAGCGATTCTTCACATTCTTTAGTACCACCGAATTGAACATTTTTATACCCGCCTACCATAGGCTAGAATGTATTATAACTTTGTGCCGGCAGAAATGTAAATGAACAGTAGAAGGAGGCATTCTCCCGACCCTATAACAGTATATTATATCTTGATCAGCGATCAACAGCCGAACGATCTAGCCATGTCCGGTCTGTCCGTTCTGTGTGGCTGTCCGTTGTCCGATGAAACACTGGATCTCAAACTAAAAGCAGATAAGCATAATTTTTTTATCGACAGCATTTGTTATTTGTTTGCACGCAATTCAAGTTTGCTTTCAAATTTTAGCCACCGCCCACTTCGCCCCGCAAATCAAAAAAAATCGATAACAAGCGTTAATTCTTAAAGCTAGAGTTCGCGAATTTTGGTATATACAATGATTACTATAGTAGTTATGATTAGCCGCATCAGATAAAAATTGTCGAAGTATTAAAGAAATACTTTCTGTATGGGCAAAAACGTCCCTACTACTTAGGGCGTCTATTGCTTTGGCGGACAATCTGGTATATTGTGCCGTCATATGGTATATTTTTGAAGCGGTACATGTCAATATACCAAACTATACCATTGGTTTATTTTTAGTATGTTTGCCAGTATATTCGGATGAATTTGAAAATACCGAAAATAGTGTTTCTTTATCAATATATGGGTAGCGGTATCCACAGTCGAGACACTCGACTGAGCTTTCTTACTTGTATCTTGACACAGTTTTTTCAAATGACGTGAATATTGATGCGAAATTATAATGAATCCTTCTGTAATAATTTACAGAAAGCCGACAAATCGTTGTCGTGTCACATCGCATCTGTGGAGTTTGGATAGTTTTTAATAAACATCAATTTTTTGGTCAGTCAAAGGATGCCATGCGTCTGAACATTTATGGCCCCGAAAGTTGGACTTCGTGAAAAAAAGAATAACATTCTCCTGGTTTAAACTTAAGGTTGTGATTTCTCTACAAATTCAAAAATAAGTTGTAAAGATTTTAACATGATGTTGTTTGTAAACCTATAACAACTAAGTCATCATGTTAGAGAAATGCTTCGATTGGTTCTAAACCAAAAAAAGCAAGTTGGCCCATCATTCTTCATGAATGAATTGGTGCTACTTAGACCAAATATGTTAATCCGTGAACGATATTGAGCCCATGCTCGTAGAAAATCGATTGTTAGGTTCCTAGCATTTATCGTCAAGTTCTAATTCGATGAAATCGACATAGAATCGAGTCATGAAAAATATTTAGCTCACCTAATTGATCAATATTTGCTTCTATTACTTGTAGGGATATTGTCTCCAGAAGTTTTGTTACTATTTGTCGATAATCAACTAGCTCAAACGCCAATTTCTTTTTGAATGGAATTGATTTCTTGGAGAACCAAGAGAAATGAGGCTGTTTATATTCTGAATAGATGGTTCGACCATTACCCTCGTTTATCAGTTTTCGACCTGTCTGGTTAATGTTCAGGTTTTTCTGTCTCCGCATTTCAAGTTCTAAATTTATACTGAGTTTTATCAGTAATCTTAATTTTTTGTTATAAAAATTATTGCTTGAAATAGTTCTTTTTTCTAGAAACAAAGTTATGTCACTATAATTGGTA
>NW_026263529.1:0-23658 GCF_009650485.2 Drosophila albomicans | reverse complement strand
ACAATTATGTGTTTGGTAGCAAAAGAACGCCATCATATTAGTGGCACAAATTAAGACATGAGATATGAGTTCAGCTTTGACAAAAAAATTTCAACATATGAAAATTGAAGAAAAAACTTTTTAAATAGCATTTTATACTGTTTATTAATATATAATGAGATAAGATTTTGAATTTAACTTGAGAAAAAGATTTTTTGGACTTGGTGAATTTTTTATTGAACTGCAGCCATATGATATGAGGTTCTCCGAGAGATGAGTTCAACTTTGACAAAAAATTTCAACATATGAAAATTGAAGAAAAAACTTTTTAAATATCATTTTATACAGTTTATTAATAAAATGAGATACAATTTTGAATTTAACTTGAGAAAAAATTTTTTGGACTTGGTGAATTTTTTATTGAACTGCAGCCATATGATATGAGGTTCTACCGAGAGATGAGTTCAACTATGACAAAAAAATTTCAACATATGAAAATTGAAAGAAAAAACTTTTTTAAAATATCATTTTATACAGTTTATTAATATAATGAGATAAGATTTTGAATTTAACTTGAGAAAAAGATTTTTTTGACTTGGTGAATTTTTTATTGAACTGCAGCCATATGATATGAGGTTCTACCGAGAGATGAGTTCAACTTTGACAAAAAATTCAACATATGAAAATTGAAGAAAAACTTTTTAAATTATCATTTTAAACAGTTTATTAATATAATGAGATAAGATTTTGAATTTAACTTGAGAAAAAGATTTTTTGGACTTGGTGGAATTTTTTATTGAACTTCAGCCATATGATATGAGGTTCTACGAGATATGAGTTCAACATTGAAAAAAATTTCAACATATGAAAATTGAAGAAAAAACTTTTTAAATATCATTTTATACAGTTTATTAATATAATGAGATAAGATTTTGAATTTAACTTGAGAAAAAAATTTTTTTGGACTTGGTGAATTTTTTATTGAACTGCAGCCATATGATATGAGGTTCTAACCGAGATATGAGTTCAACTTTGACAAAAACTTTTTCAACATATGAAAATTGAAGAAAAAAACTTTTTTAAATATCATTTTATATAGTTTATTAATAAAATGAGATAAGATTTTTGAATTTAACTTGAATGAAAAGATTTTTGAAAAAATTTTTTGGACTTGGTGAAATTTTTTATTGAACTTCAGCCATATGATATGAGGTTCTACCGAGATATGAGTTCAAACTTTGACAAAAAATTTCAACATATGAAAATTGAAGAAAAAACTTTTTATATATCATTTTATATAGTTTTATTAATATAATGAGATAAGATTTTGAAATTTAACTTGAGAAAAAATTTTTTGGACTTGGTGAATTTTTTTATTGAACTGCAGCCATATGATATAAGGTTCTACCGAGATATGAGTTCAACTTTGATTTTAAAAATTTCAACATATACGATTGAAAAATTGAAGAAAAAACTATTTAACAAAATATCAAGTTTATACAGTTTTATTAATAAAATGAGATAAGATTTTAATTTAACTTGAGAAAAAATTTTTTGGACTTGGTGAATTTTTTATTGAACTGCAGCCATATGATATGAGGTTCTCGATATGAGTTCAACTTTGACATGTCATTAAACAATGTTATGAAAATTGAGAAAAAACTATTTATACATATCATTTGATAAAAAATAATGAAGTTTTGCTGTTGTATTATTAAGATAGTGACATAAAGATACATTAGGTGAGACCTTAGTAAAATGAGCGGGTTGTAGAAAACGTGTCACAAAATATATGGGGGTGGTGAGGTGCAGGATGTCATATGGTAAGGAATGTCATATTAGAAAAATTTCACAATGTGCATATATTATATGATGTATATGGAGTGTCATACCCGGCATAAGTCATATATCATACAATATATGAATAATGACATATATAGAAGGCAATATGATTAAAAAATTAAAATAAAAAATTTTTTGTTGTATTATTAAATTAGTGCAACATAAAGATATTATTAGGTGATATAATAGATAAAATGAGCTGGTTGTAAAACGTGTCACAAAACCTATATAGGGGTGGTGATGTCGAGCAGGCATGTCATATGAGAAAAATTTCACAAGTGAAATATATATGACTATGTATATGGGAGTGAGTCTTGCCGGCATAAGTGCTAAATAATATATGAAAATAATCATATAGAAGGCAATATGATTAAAAAAGTTAAAAAGTTTTACTGTTGTATTATTAAGGTAGTGCAACATAAAGATACATTAGATGGTAATACTAAATAAAATAAGAGCATTGTAGAAAACGTGTCACAAAACCTATATAGGGGTGGTGTCGAGCAGGCATGTCATATGAGAAAAATTTCACAAGTGAAATATATATTAACTATTTATATGGAGTAATGCCCGGCATAAGTCATATATAAATAATATATGAAAATAATCATATATAGAAGGCAATATGATTAAAAAAGTTAAAAAATAATGAAGTTTTACTGTTGTATTATTAAATTAGTGCAACAAAAAGATACGTTAGGTGGTATACCTTAGTAAAAATGAGCTGGTTGTAGAAAACGTGTCACAAAACCTATATAGGGGTGGTGAGGTCGGCAGGCATGTCATATGAGAAAATTTCACAAGTGAAATATATATGACTATGTATATGGAGTGTCATGCCGGCATAAGTCATATATAAATAATATATGAAAATAATCATATAGAAGGCAATATGATTAAAAAAGTTAAAAATAATGAAGTTTTACTGTTGTATTATTAAATTAGTGCAACATAAAAGATACATTAGGTGGTAATACTAGTAAAAATGAGCTGGTTGTAGAAAACGTGTCACAAAACCTATATAGGGGTGGTGATGTCGAGCAGGCATGTCATATGAGAAAAATTTCACAAGTGAAATATATATGACTATGTATATGGAGTGAGTCTTGCCGGCATAAGTCATATATAAATAATATATGAAAATAATCATATAGAAGGCAATATGATTAAAAAAAGTTAAAAATAATGAAGTTTTACTGTTGCATTATTTAAATTAGTGCAACAAAAGATACGTTAGATGGTAATAGCTAAATAAATAAGAAGCATTGTAGAAAACGTGTCAGCAAAACCTATACATTTTTTTTTTTTTTTTTTTTTTTTTTTTTCGTCAATCAATTATTTTATTTAAAATCCTGTCGGTTACGGACTATAATTAAATTTTTTGAGCCAGCCTTGTCGATTAAATTCTCACAAGAGTGGTGGTAGGGTCTGGAGGCTAATCATCATCTCCATGGGCAGGTTCGAGGGGTGTTTTCTTTTAAGTCTTCTGACGGTTTGGCTGTTGTCGGCAAGATGTTGTGGCCAATGTGTTTGGGTGGTTATGGAGCCTTATGATGTAATTCGTGCTCACTTTTCGATTTCATCTTCTACCCAGGGAACCCTGAGACTCGTGTGATGTGCTGTTTGTCATTGGTAAGGATGGAGCGTTCGAGACCTTCTGCAGAGGCCTTGTTCTGCAGCCTTTGGATGTTCCTGCAGTTTGATTTGCAGGCAGTGCCCCCAGCTGGATGCCATAAGTCCAGATTGGCTTAATGATGGTTTTTGTAGACAAGCAGTTTTAAGTTTGCTTTTAAGCTTCGAGCGTCTTCAATAGCCATTGGAATTGCTTCAGACTCTCTTCAGCCTGCTTTCTCTTCTTAGGATGTGTGTGCGCCATGTTAACCGCCGTCAAGGTCTGCCCAGGTATTTGGGCGTGGGATTTTCGGGAATATATTCCCCATTTGAGACTGACAGGCGGGCAATTGCCGTTGGCGGAGTGCAAATGTGGTTTGCGTGGACTTCTCTCAGGTTTTACCGAGATGTTCCACCTCCGCAGCCAGGGCTCGATGGTGTTTAGCTGATTTTTGAATATTTCCGACGCATCCTCTGGGGTTCCTGCTGTGGCAAGGAAGGCTGGTGTCATCGGCGTATGTGGCAACCATAGTTCTCGTTGAAAAATGTAGGCATGTCCGCTGTGTACAACGTGTACATAGAGGGCCTAGACGCTACCTTTGTGGTACACGGCTTCGATACCTTTTGTGGTAGATCCGCGCATCTCCGCATCTGACATAAAAGCTTCTGTTGTCGAGGTAAGATTGCAGAAATGCGTAATGGGGTTGAGGCAGGTTTCTCTTAAGCTTAAGCAGTAGCCTGGGGTGCCAGACTCTGTCGAAAGCTTTGCTTCACGTCAAGCCATTACGGCGCAGCAGTAGTTCTTCTCCTCGAATGCGTCCAGTATCACTTTTGACTAAAGGTGGCATTGTTCCGGGGTGGAGTGAGAACGCCTGAAGCAAACTGGTGATCCGGAATCAACACCAGCTTCTTCCAGCATGGCAATACTCTGCGCAAAGATACTCTTTCGAGTTAGTTTTGGAGAGTATCGACAGCAAACTTAATCGCGATAAGACAAGATTGGCTTCATCAGGAACGATAAGACCTCTGGCTCGCAGATGATTGGCTCACGGTTTCCAGTGTGCTGTGAGTTGATGAGAGGGAGTTTGCGTGTAGGGTGTGTGTACTCGTGGCTCAATGCATGCGGACTGGTACTCTGCGAGATTAGTGATGCTTTTCGGCTGTTGTGGGTGGTGCCCTCCGTGGGCTGGCTCTCGTCATGGTGATGCGTTTCTTGTGGAGGTAGTGGCGAGTGGGTGTGCGAATTACGGAGGTGTCTTCTATCTGTGCGTTGATGATGTTGAGGTAGCGTGTGCAGTGGCTCGATCAGATCGCGGGCGGTGTGTAAGTTGGATTACGCTCAACGGTTAGTTTGTGGGTGCGTGTTTTGATCTGGGATGACGGGGTTTGGGATTGCAGATGCAGGGTTGATAAGAAGTCGTTTTTTGCGGTTTTGATGTTTTTTGGTCGGCTGTCGTGTGCGAGAAGGGTGTGTGTCGGGTTTTGGCATCTAAATGTCTGCTGGAAGAGCACGTTGCTGTAGCGTTGGCGACGGAGTGTAGGGCTATCAGAGTCTCGGTGCATCAATGCATCAGCTCCCGGGCTTGATTTCGTCTTTCGCTGAGGTTTTGACCTCAATCCACGAGACAGCTTCAGCTCGTCTTGGCTGGTTGTTTGCCAAGTTCATCTATAGGCGCCCTAGCACGTGCGAGCTGAGTCAACTATCCAGGTTCGGTGCGATTCTTATGATCGGCTGAAAGGCTCGTCGCTGAGGTGCTGCCAAAAGTTGTGCTGTCTCGTCTGCGGCACCGAGGCGCAGCTAGCATGGACTGGAGGCAAGCTCTCTTAGTTTCGTTTATATGACGAGCTCTGCCTGTGCTGTGGGTCTAGCGATCAGGCTCACATTGGCCTTAAGCTGCAAACGAGCGCTGAGGCTTAGGAGTCTTATCGTAAGCTGCTTTGCGGCTAATAAAGTATCTTTTATATCATTAAGGAAATTTCTGGAATAGGAACATACTCGTTCGCAACCGTCCTAACTCTCAGCTACTATAGCGAGCGATTCTGAAGACCAAAGTGTCGGACCTCGTTGGTAATTCTGGAGGATTGGGGTTTCTGGGGAAGCATGTGCTGCTGCGTTGTGCATGTCATGCGTGAATTATCGTCGATCGGCGTATGTTCACCTTGTCACTGGTGGTATAATTGTTGCACTGGTTCACTTTTCCATAGCCAGGCTTTATTAGGATTGCAGTCTCAAGTGCTCTTTCTTGATCATCTCTGCATGTGCAGCTGATCTCAGTGCAAAGGTGATTCATAATGCAAGTTCCACGCGCTGTTGTCATTAGAAAAGGAGCGCGGCATACATAAGTCAACGTTAGGTGGTTCAGTAGAATCTAATCCTTTAGAGAGGGAGCATGTGTCTGTTCAGGAAACGTGGTCGGATCATGCTGGCCAGTAGGGGTGCTAGATGATCGAAGCGTGACATACGATCATCTTAGGCGCTGGAATGTTCAAGTAAGTGAAAATCGTATAAGAATGCTGACTGCGGCATATGGTACCATGGGTGCTTTTTGCGGCATAAGTCATATTAATTGAAATTAATATATGATTACCTCGACTGCTCAGCGAGCAGATGATCAAAAGCTTAAACTGTATACTAACTGTGTCTGGGGGGAGGTAGAATCGGCGATGTAATTATTTAAAATTTGCTCAACAGATTGAAGATCACAGTCAGTCTTCCCTCTAGGTACTTAGCTAAATTGTACACCATATGTCCCGCATTTAATATAGATTGCCGCTGCTCACATGAAGCTCTACCGCTATAGTGGTCAGTGTGATGATGGTCTGTGTCAGTGAATGTTCATATGAGATGATTATAATCACGAAGTGAGTTTTTAAAGATGAGGTGAGGTATGTCTGTGGTTGTTGTGTGGATTAAAGTGTTCCACTTCTGCCGGGCTTTTATATCGGGCCGTTTCTAGCGTGTTCCAGAATCGTATGTTTAATTCCCGTTTGCATAATGACTTTTGGCAACGTAAAGCCGAAGCTTCTGGCATTTGACTATTGACCTGTATTCGCATCTGCGCTCAGAACATGAGCTGCATTTGGCCATCTGCCAGCGTCAAGGGAAATTGCTTGGTGGGTATTTAAGGTGTTGGCGTTGGGAGTAGGATGTTATCTTGTGGGTGCAGCGTTTCTTTGCTGGTGAGGTTGGCAAGTAGGTCTAGACATTGGGTCGGATGTCTCTTGCGGTTGGGTGTCGATTGCTATCTTGCTGAGGTGGGGCGTCTGGTATTAGCGTGAGGTTGCCTCCTGGGGGCAGAAAGACGACTGCTCGCTCTTTGTAAGCTGGACAGCCTTTGTATTGAGGCCTGGTATGGTGGGCCGTTTGCAGTTTGAAGGCGAATAGATCGTGTCGACGTGTCGGTTCTTTTTTTGACATAGTCAAGTCACGTGGAGTGCTTTCGTTCCCCGCCACTGTGATCGTGGCACGAACTCGGGGTCGAGGTGGCAGTAATCGCTTTGGTAATGGCCGATTAAGGCCCTGGCAGCGGTCGCATTGGTGGACATTTTCGTGTTTTGAAGTGTGTGATCGGCGGGTTCAACGCGTGACCGATGGGTGCGATGCAAATCCGTTTTGGATCTGGTATAACCTACTTATTGTTTTTGTTGGCCGTGCTCCAAGACTTATGAAATAGAGGCTTTAGAGGCTCTTTGTACCTGCCTTTTAGTTGGGATTGTTAGGACAGTCCCGTGCGACCTTGGTGCCGTGGGCGGCCGAGTCTTTGATGTTCTTCCAAATCGGTCGGGTGGTTCGTGGAGGGCTTTGAATGGACGACCCCGGGGTTTAGGTGCGCGTTCATCTCGGGGGGTTGGAAAGGTATGATGCTAGTTTGCTTACTATCGCTGAAAGAGTTGGATATTAATATGGTCAAAGCAAAATTGTACGGTGAGCAGGTCTGACTCGAATGAAGTTATACTCGCTGGCGTGTATGACCTCTACATCTTTGCCTATGCGCCAGAGATGGGGTTGATGGATCGTCCTGATGCTGCATTGTCAATCCGGATGAACGATTGGCGGTGGCCTTTGAGAGTGGGTGATATTAACTATCTTGGTCATTGGGCTAATGATGTGATGTCTTGGCCGACTATATAGGTCATCTCTTAAATATCATCACTGTAATGCTGGTATCATTATCAGCATATGACCGATATGATTTTATTCTTTAAGTTGGCTTTTAATGCAGCTGCTGGCTGAGTCGCATCATTATTAAATTTGTAAGCATCGCTAATACAGAATGGCATTTAGTGCGCTTATATTTATCCAGTTCGTAGTAACATAGTAGACTATTTTTTATACGTAGATACACAAAAATCTCTTATCACGAGAGGCTGGCGATGCCCACTCATGGTGAGCACTGAGAGCAATTTCAAAATGAGAAAGAAGTTCATCAGTTCGCGGCCAGAGTTGTATTGTCTTGCTAGTTTATTCGTGATCTTTGGGTGAATTGAGTCTTGCGACGCATGCTAAACATAATATACCGACATAAATATATGAAGAATATCTATATTATATCATACGTGATTGGAGCCAATTATGTCATTAATAATTTCGATTAAGTTATGTCTTATGATGTTATCACGACGTGTGATGCTAAATAGCTTGAATATATATAGAATTGTGACTAGGTCTTATAAGATGGAGTTATACGGCAATACTCACGACTGGGTAAGAGCATTTCGAACAGCTGTGATCAAGCTATACAAGCTGGCATGTGCTGCGCTTCAAAAGCTTCAATATTATTATGCGCTGTGGTTATGTTGGCAATGATCACTTTATTCTAGATCGTTCGCACCAAATAATGTATATAAATTAGTGTGTCATATATTATTAGTTCTCAATGTTGTCTCATGCCGTTTATGATAACCACACAGTGGTACTACTCTAAAGTACTGGGTGATGAATATTTGTAATTAATTTACTCTATTATCAGTATTCTAAGTCAATATAATATAAATATCTGTTTTAAATCATGTGCTTATTTCAGAAAGATAATAGAAGAGAGTGCTCTCTCCGTAGCACTAAAAGATATATAACATTTGGTAAGAATAATGAAAGATTCCTCTAGTTCATACACTATTCGTGTGTACTGATGGGTTTTTCATTCTAATTATTAATATAGTCGTACACACGTAAAATTTGCAGTATTTAGATATAAATTATCAATTTGTCATCAAATATAGATATACTATTTTATTCAAAATCTCATTGAGAACAGTCTCTTAAAATTACTAAATCATGACGAACTCGCATCGTAAGTACAAGACATATCTATATTTGTCATGTATTGAAAAATTCCCGAGGAATGATACTGTTGAATCGACTTAATTACAATATTCTCCTATAGATTAAGCGTTATTAATTATCAAAATTATGTTCTGTCAATAGGAATAAAACAATTGTGGATTATTCGTTATGAATGCACAGCTATGTAGCTCATATGCATGTGGGCCACAGCATTGCGTATTTAGTAAGTAACAATGTGATACTGTCATATGTCATGTCGAACGTAGACTAACGCAAATACTTAGATAATATTAGTACTACATTGTCACCTTTGATATGTTGTTATAACCTACAAGTTGAATATCGTTATCAAATTTGTGGCCGATTGCTATATCGTGTGCATAGCAAGTATTAACATAGTTTATATAAATTATGACTATAATCTGTTATTCAAATGAGTTGTTGTGAGTTTTAATATTACTTTATGTATTTATTAATTATAGATTTACACATTATTTGTAATAGACATCATTGTATTTTCTGGTATAGATCCTCCTGCGCAGTAGTTATATGCTTGTCTCAAAGATTTAAGCCATGCAGTGTCTAAGTACACACGAATTAATAGTGAAACCGCAAAAGGCCTCATTATATCAGTTATGGTTCCTTAGATCGTTAACAGTTACTTGGATAACTGTGGTAATTCTAGAGCTAATACATGCAATTTAAAACACGGACCTTCTGGAACGTGTGCTTTATTAGGCTAAAACCAAGCGATCGCAAGATCGTTACACTGGTTGAACTCTAGATAACATGCAGATCGTATATGGTCTCGTACCGACGACAGATCTTTCAAATGTCTGCCCTATCAACTTTTGATGGTAGTATCTAGGACTACCATGGTTGCAACGGGTAACGGGGAATCAGGGTTCGATTCCGGAGAGGGAGCCTGAGAAACGGCTACCACATCTAAGGAAGGCAGCAGGCGCGCGTAAATTACCCACTCCCAGCTCGGGGAGGTAGTGACGAAAAATAACAATACAGGACTCATATCCGAGGCCCTGTAATTGGAATGAGTACACTTTAAATCCTTTAACAAGGACCTATTGGAGGGCAAGTCTGGTGCCAGCAGCCGCGGTAATTCCAGCTCCAATAGCGTATATTAAAGTTGTTGCGGTTAAAACGTTCGTAGTTGAACTTGTGCTTCATACGGGTAGTGCAACTTACAATTGTAGTTAGTACTATATCCTTTATGTATGTAAGCGTATTACCGGTGGAGTTCTTATATATAATTAGGGTACTTGTACTTTTTTATATGTTTCCTCCTATTTAAAAACCTGCATTAGTGCTCTTCATCGAGTGTTATTGTGGCCGGTACAATTACTTTGAACAAAATTAGAGTGCTTAAAGCAGGCTTCAAATGCCTGAATATTCTGTGTGCATGGGATAATGAAATAAGACCTCTGTTCTGCTTTCATGGTTTTCAGATCAAGAGGTAATGATTAATAGAAAGCTAGCAGTTTGGGGGCATTAGTATTACGACGCGAGAGGTGAAATTCTTGGACCGTCGTAAGACTAACTTAAGCGAAAGCATTTGCCAAAGATGTTTTCATTAATCAAGAACGAAAGTTAGAGGTTCGAAAGGCGATCAGATACCGCCCTAGTTCTAACCATAAACGATGCCAGCTAGCAATTGGGTGTGTAGCTACTTTTATGGCTCTCTCAGTCGCTTCCCGGGAAACAAAGCTTTTGGGCTCCCGGGGGAAGTATGGTTGCAAAGCTGAAACTTAAAGGAATTGACGGGAAGGGCACCACCAGGAGTGGAGCCTGCGGCTTAATTTGACTCAACACGGGGAAAACTTACCAGGTCCGAACATAAGTGTGTAAGACAGATTGATAGCTCTTTTCTCGAATCTATGGGTGGTGGTGCATGGCCGTTCTTAGTTCGTGAGAGTGATTTGTCTGGTTAAATTCCGATAAACGAACGAGACTCAAATATATTAAATAGATATCTTCAGGATTATGGTGTTTGAAGCTTATATAGCCTTCATTCATGGTGGCAGTAAAATGTTTATTGTGTTTGAATGTGTTTATATAAGTGGAGCCGTACCTGTTGGTTTGTCCCATTATAAGGACACTAGCTTCTTAAATGGACAAATTGCGTCTAGCAATAATGAGATTGAGCAATAACAGGTCTGTGATGCCCTTAGATGTCCTGGGCTGCACGCGCGCTACAATGAAAGTATCAACGTGTATTTCCTAGACCGAGAGGTCCGGGTAAACCGCTGAACCACTTTCATGCTTGGGATTGTGAACTGAAACTGTTCACATGAACTTGGAATTCCCAGTAAGTGTGAGTCATTAAACTCGCATTGATTACGTCCCTGCCCTTTGTGCACACCGCCCGTCGCTACTACCGATTGAATTATTTAGTGAGGTCTCCGGACGTGATCACTGTGACGCCTTTGTGTGTTGCGGTTGTTTCGCAAAAGTTGACCGAACTTGATTATTTAGAGAGAAGTAAAAAGTCGTAACAAGGTTTCCGTAGGTGAACCTGCGAAGGATCATTATTGTTTTAATGCATCTAACCGTTAATAAATTAAATTTGTTTCTCTCTTTTAGGGAATTGCAATATTTTAATAAATTATGTAACTAATAAATATAAATATTTTATTCAATCATATGAGATACAAATTATGCAACATATAATAATTTAAATTAGCTAAAAACCGTTTGTCATGTATTTATTATTATTATATACTGTATTAAGAGTGTTTATATGTGTTTTGGATAAAATAAAAAACTGCGTGTATATGTACCATAATATACATGCGTTGCAAAATGTATTGTGCATATTCCAGTGCGCATACATTGGTTCGCAACACCTAAAGAAAACAATGTTGTACCTGTTTGCAGGTTAACGCTTTACATATGTTGATCATAATAAATAAATTTAGCTAAAATATACTTGTCATATATCTTATTATTATCGATTATGTAAAACTAAGACATTTCGCAACATTTATTTAGGTATAAAAAAAAAAAATTTTATTGAAGGAATTGATATATGCCAGTAAAATGGTGTATTTTTTAATTTCTTTCAATAAAAATATTCTTGACGTAATGAAATAAAAAAAAAATTGTATCACTCTAAGCGGTGGATCACTCGGCTCATGGGTCGATGAAGAACGCAGCAAACTGTGCGTCATCGTGTGAACTGCAGGACACATGAACATCGACATTTTGAACGCATATCGCAGTCCATGCTGTTATGTACTTTAATTAATTTTTTAGTGCTGCTTGGGACTACATATGGTTGAGGGTTGTAAGACTATGCTAAATAAGTTGTTTAAAATTTTTCGGAATTTTAAGCACATTGTATATTATTGGATAATATAAGTGTGAATCTAAAAAGTTCTCGCTTAAGATATTCATAATATGAATTAATAAATGAAAATACTAAAACTCTGTTGCATGAGAAATTTGAAGAATTATATGTTCTTTATTCATTTCAAATAATATTGAGGAATGTCTAGCATAAAATATATTATTTTATAAACTAGAATTGCCTCTTATTAACGAATATGGTATAAAGAATAATTTGTGTGAATATTATGGACCTTCAAGAAAAAATAGTATATTTCAAAATAGGCAGAGAATTGTCTATAAGTGTAATTAAACAACCTCAACTCATATGGGACTACCCCCTGAATTTAAGCATATTAATTAGGGGAGGAAAAAAAACTAACAAGGATTTTCTTAGTAGCGGCGAGCGAAAAGAAATCAGTTCAGCACTAAGTCACTTTGTCTATATGGCAAATGTGAGATGCAGTGTATGGAACGTCAATATTCTAGTATGAGAAATTAACGATTTAAGTCCTTCTTAAATGAGGCCATTTACCCATAGAGGGTGCCAGCCCGTATATAACGTTAATGATTATTAGATGATGTTTCCAAAGAGTCGTGTTGCTTGATAGTGCAGCACTAAGTGGGGTGGTAAACTCATCTAAAACTAAATATAACCATGAGACCGATAGTAGTAAACAAGTACCGTGAGGGAAAGTTGAAAAGAACTCTGAATAGAGAGTTAAATAGTACGTGAAACTGCTTAGAGGTTAAGCCCGATGAACCTGAATATCCGTTATGGAAAATTCATCATTAGAATTGTAATATATTTAATCAATATTATAACGATAGTGTGCATTTTTTCCATATAAGGACATTGTAATCTATTAGCATGTATGGAAATTTATCAAACAATTTTGATAAGAGTTTATTTAAATTAGAGTGCTTGCATTTTAACATAAAATAAATTTCAAAAATTTGATAAAGTGCTGATAGATTATATGAGTACAGTGCGTTAATTTTTCGGAATTATATAATGGCATGATTATCATTGATTTTTATGTTTATTATAAGCACTTGTATGATTAACAATGCGAAAGATTCAGGATACCTTCGGGACCCGTCTTGAAACACGGACCAAGGAGTCTAACATATGTGCAAGTTATTGGGATATAAACCTAATAGCGTAATTAACTTGACTATTATTGGGATTAGTTTTTTAACTATTTATAGTTGATTAACGCAATCCGGGGCGTTCTATATATGTTATGTATAATAATATTTATATTATTTATGCCTCTAACTGGAACGTACCTTGAGCATATATGCTGTGACCCGAAAGATGGTGAACTATACTTGATCAGGTTGAAGTCAGGGAAAACCCTGATGGAAGACCGAAACAGTTCTGACGTGCAAATCGATTGTCAGAATTGAGTATAGGGGCGAAAGACCAATCGAACCATCTAGTAGCTGGTTCCTTCCGAAGTTTCCCTCAGGATAGCTGGTGCATTTAACTGTTGTATAAAATAATCTTATCTGGGTAAGCGAATGATTAGAGGCCTTAGGGTCGAAACGATCTTAACCTATTCTCAAACTTTAAATGGGGTAAGAACCTTAACTTTCTTGATATGAAGTTTAAGGTTATGATATAATGTGCCCAGTGGGCCACTTTTGGTAAGCAGAACTGGCGCTGTGGGATGAACCAAACGTAATGTTACGGTGCCCAAATTAACAACTCATTCAGAAACCATGAAAGGCGTTGGTTGCTTAAAACAGCAGGACGGTGATCATGGAAGTCGAAATCCGCTAAGGAGTGTGTAACAACTCACCTGCCGAAGCAACTAGCCTTAAAATGGATGGCGCTTAAGTTGTATACCTATACATTACCGCTAAAGTAGATGATTTATATTACTTGTAATATAAATTTTGAAACTTTAGTGAGTAGGAAGGTACAATGGTGTGCTTAGAAGTGTTTGGCGTAAGCCTGCATGGAGCCGTCATTGGTACAGATCTTGGTGGTAGTAGCAAATAATCGAATGAGACCTTGGAGGACTGAAGTGGAGAAGGGTTTCGTGTGAACAGTGGTTGATCACGAGTTAGTCGGTCCTAGTTCAAGGCGAAAGCCGAAAATTTTCAAAGTAAAAAAAGTAACTAAAATTTATATATTTTGTCATATTAAAAAACTTGAATAATTTTGAACGAAAGGGAATACGGTTCCAATTCCGTAACCTGTTGAGTATCCGTTTGTTATTAAATATGGGCCTCGTGCTCATCCTGGCAACAGGAACGACCATAAAGAAGCCGTCGAGAGATATCGGAAGAGTTTTCTTTTCTGTTTATAGCCGTACTACCATGGAAGTCTTTCGCAGAGAGATATGGTAGATGGGCTAGAAGAGCATGACATATACTGTTGTGTCGATATTTTCTCCTCGGACCTTGAAAATTTATGGTGGGGACACGCAAACTTCTCAACAGGCCGTACCAATATCCGCAGCTGGTCTCCAAGGTGAAGAGTCTCTAGTCGATAGAATAATGTAGGTAAGGGAAGTCGGCAAATTAGATCCGTAACTTCGGGATAAGGATTGGCTCTGAAGATTGAGATAGTCGGGGCTTGATTGGGAAACAATAACATGGTTTATGTGCTCGTTCTGGGGTAAATAGAGTTTCTATCATTTATGGTAGTTTCTCTTGTTCCCCGGATAGTTTAGTTACGTAGCCAATTGTGGAACTTTCTTGCTAAAATTTTTAAGAATACTAGTTGGGCAACCAGCTAGTTCTTTTAAATTATAACGATTTATCATTAACAATCAATTCAGAACTGGCACGGACTTGGGGAATCGACTGTCTAATTAAAACAAAGCATTGTGATGGCCTAGAAGGGTGTTGACACAATGTGATTTCTGCCCAGTGCTCTGAATGTCAAAAGTGAAGAAATTCAAGTAAGCGCGGGTCAACGGCGGGAGTAACTATGACTCTCTTATAAGGACACTCTTGAGCCGGATCAATGGTCTGCAGAAGGGAATAACTGGTCATTTACCGCAGCTTCAGGCATGGAAGTGACTACCCGCTGACCTTCGTTATCTCAGAAGTCAAGTCGACTCATAGTGCAAACATGTGCTTCCAGCTCGCGACTCTGCTTGGCCGGCTCGTGGTCCACCTTCTTCGATATGTGCTGGAGCCGATGATCCGACTAGGTTCGGAGCAGCAGAATATGAGCCGGCCGAGTCAAGGACAACATTGAATACCACCTGGCACAGCGATGGTCGCTGTAAAACCTGAGTGGTGATTAAAATAAGTGTATGCCTCGGAAGCTGAAAGTTATTCGGTGAATTCTCCTATACGGCGATCCGTAGGAGCCCATCAGGGAAGGAAGTAGATGCTGCGTCCAGTTTGATGGACACTCTATGTGTGGAATGCGGCCGATCTTTTGGAACATAAGACCGTTTAGGCGTCCACATGTAATTCAGCACAAAAGACAGGCTTGATGAGCTTCGTACGCGTGTTGACGGAAAACCAGGTGGTGTGAGGAAGAAATTGGCCATGATGGCATGGAGGAAGGCTTGATCTCATAGAACTGGCGGATAGGTTCATTAATAAAAAGCTGGCGTTGCATTTTCCAGAAGCAGGTCGATGCTATAAAAGTGTCGACAGGAGGGATAGATTATAAAGGCAAAAAATCGAGCAGCTAAGAGTGTCAAGCGCTCTTATCCCCGAAATTACAAACCACAAACCATTTATCGCCGCCTTCTGGTGGCTTGAGTCTTCTTCTTCAATGTCAGAGTGCTTCCAGAAGGCAGTTACCATCGATACATTGCTCCGACGTCCTCAAAACGCACATACTGCGTGGAAGTCGGCCCTGTGGGTATGTAATCGATCGCGAGAGTCGAGGTTTGCATCTAATCAGGGGTGAAGCGCAGACTTCGTCAAAGAAGCGAACTACACAGTGTTCTGTCTAACTATCTCGAAGGTTTTTCCGAATCGAAACGAAGGCGGTTTCGGCGAGAGTCTTTACTGAGCCTCGCAATAGTTGTGACAAAATAGATCTTGAGGACGCTAGGGTTCAGCGTACTGGGACATCTACGAACACAAAGTCGAAACATATTGGATCCTTGCTTATCAGGCCCATGAGTGAATTCCAATCGTTTCTGCTAAGAGATTGGAGGGCCATACTCAGAGAAGTCATCACACAACAGAGCTGAGGGAGTGCTTAGCACCGCTGGTGATCAGAATATTATGGGACATCTTGCTAAGATGGTAATGTGGAGTCCAGGTATTACGTTCCCATGGGACTGGATATCAGTCAAGTGGGCCAGCATTGACTTCTTCTCTCATTCGAAGGTCATCTCAGAACTGCTGAGTATTGTCCAGTGGGTTAACAGTCATGAACATGCAATAAATATGAACCCACCTGGTGCGGGCAAACGCCATTTCGTACCCTTAGCTGCTCGAAATTCGTTTTTCATCCGAATACGCCAAGGCATCCGAGACTAAGATTACGTCCGCACGCCTCTGTCGATCGATTAGACGAGATTCTACTGCCATCTACATCTCGTGATCAAAGGCAGTCGATCAGTCGATTGGGAATCCGCGTCAGCGGGGAAGTTCCTTCCTGACTTTGACGGTTGCGGCCGTAACGCGACAATAGTTGGTGTTTAATCCTGAGGGATTCCGCACCATAGACGTCATGGCGTCGTGTTTTAGCTTATCGCGACACATAAATGTCCAGCAAAGCGTCTTGACTCTGTGTCGTCACTTAGCGTAGAAGTGACACGTGTATCCGCGGTATGGTAGCCACCAACGGGTTTTGTGACATTACGTCGTTTAGGTACTTGGGGAGGTGGCACTAGTCTCAATGGTAATCACGCTGGAGAGTCAGAGGAATTCGTCCCTGCTGAGGTGTGAGCAGGGTGACCCCTTTGCTTTAACATAATGTTCAACTTGGTCATCTCGCAGGTTGCTCAGGTCTCTACCGGACGAGATTGGTGTCAGTGTCGGAAATGCCCAATAACAAACGCTGCAGCGTTCCCAAGACCATCTGGTGTTGTTGCTCTACACCGATAGGGCTTCAGGCATTATTGGATAGCATCGTCTCCTTTTGGGCGTCCGTTGGGCCTGCTGACCCTAAACGCTAATAAGTGTTTTACTGTTAGTTGTCAGGGGCAACCGAAGCAGAAGTGTACTGTGATCGAATCACGGAGCTTCTGTGTAGGTTCGCGCAACGTGTTCAAGCTTGAAGCGTTCGGAGGAGTGGAGGTATCTCGGCATTCAGTTCACTGCGGACGGAGGGCCCGCTACAATATCCGACTGAGGGACATTGGTCCCAGATTGGATACATATCGCGGTCCCCTGAAGCCACAGCAGAAGTTATTCGCCCCTCAGAACTGTCCTCATTCCACAGCTATATCACAAGCTAACCCTTGTAGTGTGGCAATAGGCGTTTTGAGAAAGTGTGACAGACTGGTACGCGTCGGTCGTAGAAATGGTTAGATCTTCCTATGGATGTGTCAGTAGCATTCTTCCATGCCCCCCACACAAGTGGGGGTCTCGGTGTTCCCTCAGTTCGAAGGACAGCTCCAATGCTGCGCATACAGAGGCTAACGACATAAAATGGCCCCACCTCGAGCAATCCGAGACGGCCAGTTCGTTTAATAGTGCGACGAAATTCGTGAGGGCCCGAGATAGGTGCAAGGCATGGGAGACGCGGCTCTGGATACACGCCTTTTGATCGATTCGTAACTGGGCGGATAGGTTGCACTCCTCGTTCTGGTAGCGGTCTCCGTCGAAGCAGGGCGTTATGCTCCGCAACACGGTGGGTTGGTCGCACCCACGCGTTTGTTAACCTGGAAGAGCTTATTTGAATGGGATCAAACTGCGGATATAAATGCCCTAACCCACGCGGGTCCTCGTACCACGAGGGGAAGGCACGAAATTGGAGAGGCAGTGTCGTGCAGGAATGTGATGCTCCGATCACTAAACCACATTCTGCAGAAGTGTCATCGTACGCATGGGAAGGGGTGCTAGATTACAATACAGTGTAGCTAATTATCTCAAGCGGGGACTTGAAGACGAGAGGCTACTCTGTCATTGCTGAATATCAGTCTGCAGGGAGAGAACAGGATATATAAAGCCGGAACCTGGTGGGTTTCGGACCAGATCACACTATAGTGATTCGACGTCAGGTTGTGACTGACGGACTTGATCTTGATAGCTCATCAGAAGTAAGGTTGAGATCTACGACAGACAGGACGTACGCACGGCTCTGGTTCGGGATTATCGTTTTTATGAGGACATTAATAATCGTTTCTGCTTGTGTAAACTGGAGGGGCATCTGGAGCTATCGGTCGGTAAAACGACTGAGAGCACTGGGAGTCCTTAAACAGCTGGTGATAGCAATATTATCAGTATGCAGGGTGGTAGATGGCGGAGTCTGCGGCTTTAAGACGTTCATGTTCCATACTGGATATTTATTTAGCACCCGAGGTTTACTTTCCTCATTGAAAGTCAAACTAACTGGCCAACATCTATTGTGTACAAAGTAAAGGGAAAACAGTCATATGACGTGGCCATTCATATATGGCAAGAGACGTCTTAATTAGTGACGCGCATGAATGGATTAACGACTATCTACTTCTTGGCAGTGTAGCGGGGAAAGAAGAGAGCTTAAATAATCTGGCAGTGTAGGAGTAAGCGTAGAATAAGTGGGAGATATTAAATTTCGGTTTAGTATCGACAATGAAATACCACTACTCTTATTGTTTCCTTACTTACTTGATTAAATGGAACGTGTATCATTTCCTAGCCATTATACGGATATATTTATTATATCTTATGGTATTGGGTTTTGATGCAAGCTTCTTGATCAAAGTATCACGAGTTTGTTATATAATCGCAAACAAATTCATTAATGAGAGAGTGCATTTATGTGTTCTTTAAATTAAAAATTTGGTATAACTCCAATTACTCAGGTATGATCCAATTCAAGGACATTGCCAGGTAGGGAGTTTGACTGGGGCGGTACATCTCTCAAATAATAACGGAGGTGTCCCAAGGCCAGCTCAGTGCGGACAGAAACACACACATAGAGCAAAAGGGCAAATGCTGACTTGATCTCGGTGTTCAGTACACACAGGGACAGCAAAAGCTCGGCCTATCGATCCTTTTGGTTTAAAGAGTTTTTAACAAGAGGTGTCAGAAAAGTTACCATAGGGATAACTGGCTTGTGGCGGCCAAGCGTTCATAGCGACGTCGCTTTTTGATCCTTCGATGTCGGCTCTTCCTATCATTGTGAAGCAAAATTCACCAAGCGTTGGATTGTTCACCCATGCAAGGGAACGTGAGCTGGGTTTTAGACCGTCGTGAGACAGGTTAGTTTTACCCTACTAATGACAAAACGTTGTTGCGACAGCATTCCTGCGTAGTACGAGAGGAACCGCAGGTACGGACCAATGGCACAATACTTGTTCGAGCGAACAGTGGTATGACGCTAACGTCCGTTGGATTATGCCTGAACGCCTCTAAGGTCGTATCCGTGCTGGGACTGCAATGATAAATAAGGGGCAATTTGCATTGTATGGCTTCTAAACCATTAAAAGTTTATTATTCATTTAATAGACGACGATGGATGTGATGCCAATGTTACATATAACATAGTAAATTGGGAGGATCTTCGATCACCTGGTGCCGCGCTAGTTATATATTAAAACATTATTTAATACAATGACAAAGCCTTGAATCAATTGTAAAACGACTTTTATAACAGGCAAGGTGTTGTAAGTGGTTGAGCAGCTGCCATACTGCGATCCACTGAAGCTTATCCTTTGCTTGACGATTCGATAAAATATATATGTTTTAAGGCATATATAAAAAAAATATTATATATATATTTATATATATATAAATATGCAAAATTGTATGCATAATTATTAATTATGTGTTATACAATTACGCAATATGAGAAGAAAATTTTATATAATATATAAATATATTATATATATATAAATAAATAATATATCTATGTGTACAAAATATACTTGTGTATTTTTTAAATATGCATTTATTTAGTATGCGTTAGTTATATATATTTATTTGGTAGCAAAAGGAACGCCATTATATTAGTGGCGAAAATTAATAATATGCATAGTAAGTTATCTATGTATACCAAATACTTGCATATTTTATATATGCATTTATATTATTATGCGTTGGTTATATATATATTTATTTGGTAGCAAAAGGAACGCCATTATATTAGTGGCGAAAATTAAGAATATGCATATAGTATATCTATGTGTACAAAATACTTGCGTATTTTATATATGCATTTATTTATAATGCGTTGGTTATATATATTATTTGGTAGCAAAAGGAACGCCATTATATTAGTGGCGAAAGTCAAGAAATGCATAGTATATCTATGTGTACAAAATACTTGCGTATATTTATATATGCATTATTTATTATGCGTTGGTTTATATATTTATTTGGCTAGCAAAAGGAACGCCATTATATTTTGCGAAAATTAAGAATATGCATAGTATATCTATTGTGTACAAAATATGTATATTTTAAATATGCATTTATTTAGTAAGCGTTTAGTATATATATTTATTTGGTAGCCAGAAGGACGCCATCATATTAGTGTGCGAAAATTAAAAATATGCATGGTATATCTATGTGTACAAAATACTTGTGTATTTTAAATATACATTTATTTGGTACGCAATTACATGAATTTGGTAGCCAGAAGGGACGCCATCATATTAGTGGCGAAAATTAAAAATATGCATGATATAAAAAAAATATATTACATTTTATGTATATGTATCTATATGAACAGAATACTTGCGTATTTTAAGTATGCATTTATTTCATACACAATTATGTGTTTGGTAGCAAAAGAACGCCATCATATTAGTGGCACAAATTAAGACATGAGATATGAGTTCAGCTTTGACAAAAAATTTCAACATATGAAAATTGAAGAAAAACTTTTTAAATAGCATTTTATACTGTTTATTAATATAATGAGATAAGATTTTGAATTTAACTTGAGAAAAAGATTTTTTGGACTTGGTGAATTTTTTATTGAACTGCAGCCATATTGATATGAGGTTCTATCCGAGAGATGAGTTCAACTTTGACAAAAAATTTCAACATATGAAAATTGAGCAAAAAAACTTTTTAAATATCATTTTATACAGTTTATTAATAAAATGAGATACAATTTTGAATTTTAACTTGAGAAAAAAATTTTTTGGACTTGGTGAATTTTTTATTGAATTGCAGCATATGATATGAGGTTCTACCGAGAGATGAGTTCAACTATGACAAAAATTTCAACATATAAAAATTGAAGAAAAAACTTTTTAAATATCATTTTATACAGTTTATTAATATAATGAGATAAGATTTGAATTTAACTTGAGAAAAAGATTTTTTTGACTTGGTGAATTTTTTATTGAACTGCAGCCATATGATATGAGGTTCTACCGAGAGATGAGTTCAACTTTGACAAAAAATTTCAACATATGAAAATTGAAGAAAAACCTTTTTAATTATCATTTTAAACAGTTTATTAATATAATGAGATAAGATTTTTGAATTTAACTTGAGAAAAAGATTTTTTTGGACTTGGTGAATTTTTTATTGAACTTCAGCCATATGATATGAGGTTCTACCGAGATATGAGTTCAACATTGAAAAAAATTTCAACATATGAAAATTGAAGAAAAAACTTTTTAAATATCATTTTATACAGTTTATTAATATAATGAGATACGATTTTGAATTTAACTTGAGAAAAAAAATTTTTTGGACTTGGTGAATTTTTTTATTGAACTGCAGCCATATGATATGAGGTTTCTACCGAGATATGAGTTCAACTTTGACAAAAAATTTCAACATATGAAAATTGAAGAAAAAACTTTTATATATATCATTTTATATAGTTTTTTAATAAATGAATTAAGATTTTGAATTTAACTTGAGAAAAATTTTTTGGACTTGGTAAATTTTTGGACTTGGTGAATTTTTTATTGAACTTCAGCCATATGATATGAGGTTCTACCGAGATATGAGTTCAACTTTGACAAAAAATTTCAACATATGAAAATTGAAGAAAAAACTTTTTTAAATAGCATTTTATACTGTTTTATTAATATAATGAGATAAGATTTTTAATTTAACTTGAGAAAAAAAATTTTTTGGACTTGGTGAATTTTTTTATTGAACTACAGCCATATGATATGAGAAAATTTCACCGAGATATGAGTTCAACTTGACAAAAAAATTTCAACATATATGAAAATTGTAGAAAAAACTTTTTATATATCATTTTATACAGTTTTTTAATAAAATGAGATAAGATTTTGAATTTAAATTTGAGAAAAAAATTTTTTGGACATTGGTGGCTTTTTTATTGAACTGCAGCCATATGATATAAGGTTCTACCGAGATATGAGTTCAACTTTGACAAAATATATTTGTAAACAATGTTAAAACAATTTACGATTGTACTAGTATTTAATACAAATTATTGATAACAAAAATAATGAAGTTTTTACTGTTGTATTATTAAATTAGTGCACATAAAGATACATTAGGTGGTAGAGACCTTAGTAAAAATGAGAGGGTTGTAGAAAACGTGTCACAAAACCTATATAGGGGTGGTGAGGTCGGGCAGGCATGTCAGTATATATATGTCTATTTATATGGAGTGTCATGCCGGCAAGTAAATAATATATGAAAATAATCATATAGAGGCAATATGATTAAAAAAGTTAAAAATAATGAAGTTTTACTGTTGCATTATTATTAATTAGTGCAACATAAAGATACATTAGGTGATATACCTTAGTAAAATGAGCTGGTTGTAGAAAACGTGTCACAAAACTATATAGGGGTGGTGATGTGAGCAGGCATGTCATATGAGAAAAATTTCACAAAAATATATGACTAGGTATATGGAGTTTCTTGCCGGTTGTCATATTAATAATATATGAAGAATAACATAGAAGCAATATACATTAAAAAAGTTAAAAAAGGTGAAGTTTACTGTGTACCTAGTAGTAAAGATATACGTTAGAGTAATACTAAATAAAATGGTTGTAGAAAACGTGTCACAAAAACCTATATAGGGGTGGTGATGTCGAGCAGGCATGTCATATGAGAAAAATTTCACAAGTGAAATATATATGACTATGTATGTATGGAGTGAGTCTTGACGGCATAAGTCATATATAAATAATATATGAAAATAATCATATATAGAAGGCAATATGATTAAAAAAAGTTAAAAATAATGAAGTTTTACTGTTGTATTATTAAATTAGTGCAACATAAAGATACATTAGGTGGTATACCTTAGTAAATGAGCTGGTTGTAGAAAACGTGTCACAAAACCTATATAGGGTGGTGATGTTCGAGCAGGCATGTCATATGAGAAAAATTTCACAGTGAAATATGTATACTATGTTGGGGGAGGTAATGCCGGCATAAGTATATATAAATAATATATGAAAATAATCATATGAAGGCAATATGAATTAAAAAAAGTTAAAAATAAATGAAGATTTTACTGTCTGTACGTTAATTAATTAGTGCAACATAAAGTACGTTAGATG
>NW_026263528.1:5000-71918 GCF_009650485.2 Drosophila albomicans | reverse complement strand
ATGGTTTTTTCTTCAATATTTTTTCATGATGCTTTGATATAATTTTTTTTGTCAAAGTTGTACTCATCCCTCTCGCTAGAAATCCATTCATAATTCATATGGCTTGAAGTTCAATATTAAAAATTCACCAGCTCAAAAAAATCTTTTTCTCAGTTAAATTCAATAAATCCTATCTCATTATATTAATAAACCTGTATAAAATGATATTTAAAAAGTTTTTTCTCCAAATTTTCATATGTTGGAACATTTTTTGTCATAGTTGAACTCATCTCTCGGTAGAACTCATATCCATACTGGCTGGCAATTCAACTAAAAATTCACGCAAGTCCAAAAAATTTTTTCTAGTCTAAATTCAAAATTGTATCTCATTTTCATTATAACGTAAGGTAGAAATGATAATTATTTATAATGTAGTTTTTTTCTTTCAATTTTGTTGCATTGATGTTTTTTGTTTATTTTTTGTCAAAGCTTGACTCATCTCTCGGTAGAACTATATCAATAGGCTGCAGTTCAAGTAATAATCATGTCACCAAAGTCAAAAACATCTTTTTCTCAAGTTAAATTAAACACTCTTATCTATTATATTAATAAATACTCAGTCCTAAAAATTGCCTATTCTAAAAGTTTTTTCTCTTTCAAATTTTCATATGTTGAATTTTTTGTCAAAAGCCTGAACACCACATATCATTCATGTCTTAATTTTTCTGTGCCACTTAATATGCATGGTTCGCTTCTTGTTGCTACCACACATATATGTGTAATGAAATCAATGCTACTTAAAATACGCAACGTATTCCTGTTCATATAGATAACTACATATAATCGTATATAATTTTTTTATATCATGCATATTTTTCGTTTCTCGCCCTAATATGATGCGGATTCCTTTTTAATTTTTCTGGTTCTACTCAATTTTCATTTTAGTAATTGCGTACTGTTCTTAAATACAAAGATATTTTAAGAATTACCACAAGTATCTTTGTACCCTAGTATACATCGCATATTTTTGAATTTTCGCCAACAATATTGATGGCGTCCTTCGCGCTAAAATAAATATGATATATTAAGCTTAGGCTAAATACAATGCACTAGGTATTAATATAAACAAAGTATTTTTAGTTGTATTCTATTCATGATATTTTTTTACCTATGCAATATTTTATTAATTTTCGCCCAAAGCCACTATATAAGTGGCTGTTTCCTTTTTGCTACAACTATATATATCCCAAACGCTATCAAATAAAATGCATATATACAATCACGAGGAGATATTTTTGTACACAATAGTATTTATTATCATAAATATATTTCTTTGACTTTTCGCTTCACTAATTTTAATTTGCGTTTTCCTTTTGCTACCCACATAATATATAATAAATTTTACCACACGCATAATTAAATAATGCATATATAAGATATGCAAGTATTTTTGTATACATAGATGCACTATATGCATAATTCTTAATTTTCGCCATAATATAATGCGCGGATTTTTTCCTTTTGCTACCAAATATATATACAACTAACTTGCATACTAAATAATATGCTATATTAAATCGCTCGAAGTTTTGCTACACATCACTTAACCTTGCATATTACTTAATTATTACGACACTTAATCATGATGACGTTCCTTTTCGCCTACCAATTTTAATTTATATATATAAAAATCGCATTATAAAATAAATGTTCAGTTATTATATTTAAATTCGACAAGTATTTTGTAAATGCACATTAGATATTATCTATGCAATATTCTATACACTTTCGCTCACTATATTACGGGCAGTTTCCTTTTTGTGCTAACAAATAAATATATATGACTTTAACCAAGCAATTATATTATATAAATGCATATTTATATTATTATGCAAAGTTATTTTGTATATCTATTAGAATTATACTTACTCTATGCATACATTATTAATTGCGACAACTCTAATATATCTCATCGGCGTTCCTTTTTGCTACCAATAATATATATTATACTTATAAGCATATACTAAATAATGCAATATTTAAAATATCACAAGTAGTTATTTTTGTACATCATAGTATATATTATCTATTTATATATATATCATAATACTTATTATATTAATATAAAATTTCTTCTATAAACTTGCTGTTTGAAATTGTACTACCACACATGACATTAACTAATTATGCATACAATTGGATGCATATTTTATTATATATAAGTATATATTTAAATTTTTTATTTATTTTTATATGCTTTTTTCACACATACTAAAAATTTTTTTATTGAATCGTCCAGCAAAAGGATTAAGTCTTCAGTGGATCGCAGTATGGCAGCTCTCAACCACCTCTACAATCACGTTGCCTGTTACAAAAGTCGTTACAATTGCTGGGGCTTTGTCATATGTATTTATAATATTGTTCTTAATAACTATAACTATGCATCTTTGCGGCACCAGGTGTATTCGATTGATCCTTCGATTTTTTCACAACATAAATTATTTCTATGTTAGATGTAACATTGGTCTCACATCCCATAGTCCGTCTTACATGAATACAATCAACTTTTAATGGTTTAGAAGCATAACAATCGCAAATGCCCTTACTTTCGGGTATCATATTTGCATGTCCAGCACGGATACGATCCTTTTTAGAAAGTTCAAGTTGCATATTATTCTAACTGGAATTCGTTATTGTCATACCACGTCTCCGCAACGAAACAATTGTATTTTGTGGATGGTTTCCGTACTCTGTGGTTCCTCTTGTCTGCTCGCTATAGAATGCCTTGGTCGCAACAAATTGTATTTTTGTCATTGTTAGGTCTAAAATGTAAAACTAACTTTCTGTCTCAACGACGCGTCTAAACCCAGCTCACGTTCCCCATTTGCATAGGTGAACCAACACACGCTTGGTGAATTTTGCTTAACAATGATAGGAAGAGCCGACATCGAGATCAAAAGCGAACGGTCGCTATTGAACGCCTTGGCCGCACAAGCCGTTAACCTTGGTATTTTTTTTCTGATCACCTCTTGTATAAAACTCTTAAACAAAGGTATCGATCGTGTCGAGCTTTGCTGTCTTTTCATTTCCGTGTGCTCAAAGCTCTTGAACACTGAGATCAAGTCAGTTTCCCAATTGGGTGGGCATTTTTTTTGCTCTATGTGTGGGTTTCTGTACGCAATTGAAGTTTTTAATTCTGCCTTGGTACACCTCCGTCTATTCAATTTAAGCGATGTACCAAAGCCCCTATTTCAACACCCCTACCTGGCAATGTCATTGAATCGGATCCATACCTGAAGTAATTCGAGTTATATCCAATTTTAATTTTAAGAACACATAAATGCACTCTCATCATTAATACGAATTTGTTTGCGATCTATATAAGCAACTCGGTGATATTTGAATGAAGAGCTTCATCAAACCCATCCTTACACGATTTATAAATATAGATCGTATATATTGTGCTAGGATTATTAAAGTGATTACATCTTGTTATCATTTTTATTCAAGTATTGGGATCAAGGAATTGAAATATAGAGTATAAAGTGGGTATTTCATTGTCGATACTAACCGAATCCTTAATATTCCACTTATTCTACACCTCTGTATGTCTCCTTACACGGACTGGCGATTAGAGCAAAGCTCAAGAAGGGTCTTCTTTCCCCGCTAGATTTTCCGAGCACCGTTTCTCTCTTGCTGTGGTTCGCTAGTTAGTAGATATTGGGACATAGAAGTTTGGTATTGATTTACATTTTCGTTTGAGCATTTTACTTCTCCCCATGTTGGCTCTCACTTCAACATTTGATTGGCGCTAGCACAGACACATTCCAATTTAACGCTGTGATCAGCGCCCCCCTTATTTTAATTGTGTTAGCTAATTCTAACTATAGTGTACATCTCAATATAGAAGATGTCCTAACATGTTGGGTGGCTCAACGCTCCTGGTGTGACGTAAACGGAGGATTTCCCATCTAAAACTCTTCTGATCTAGTGGTATTCAACAGTGCAACCGTTGTTTGTATATTACGTGACTCATTACTAATCACGTTCTGATCGCTCACTCCACCTCTAACCCCGCCGATTTTCGCGATGGTAAACCCAGCCACCCCAACAGATATCATTTACCGAAAGGGCGCAACAAAATACCCAGGACGGACATATGTCCGTCCCCGGCCAACCTGGTTCCGTGGTACCAGAAAAACCTCCGGTCAGGTTTCGTCCCACAAGGTACTACCACAATTTTAACTCAAACAGTTACGGGTTGGTGGCCCAGGTGGAAACATAAACATCAACGATACATAACGCTTCCCGATTCATTGACCTCCAATCATTCATATTTAACTTCCCGTATTTACATGCTTGGCTTTTACTAGCACTCTCCCATTCCCCTCATGCATGACATTATTCACACTATTATTCATTCTTGCCTCAGAGACGCTCATTTCTTCCGCCGTCTCGCAAATACCATGCGGGCACCACATTCAAATTACCTACACAAAGTACTAGTGGAGAGTGACTTTGACTTACGTAACCCCCCACCAGTCCTGCCTAATCCATAGCTCATCCATCACACGTATATCGCTATACAGTGGCATTCACTACAACCATGCTGGCATCCTCCGCTGGCCAAACAGCAGCGGCATTCCGGACTATCGCAGCAGGCTTTCGGATGCAAAAATGCTATTGAGAGAACCTGGCCAGTCAACAAGAATCCGAGAACTTCAGATAATCTGAAGCGGACGGTCTGAGTGATTCGACATCACGAATAAATTCGCGGAGTCCCCGCCATTCACCTTGCACCAAATCTGACCTGCCAGTCGCACAGAACACAAATCTTCAATAACTTCTTACAGCTATCCCTGCAAGCCTATTTACGTCCCTATGCCATAACGCACTCATCCCGCAGCCATGGCACGCCTCTTATTTGGACATAAGCGCTCTAACCCTGACTTCAAGTCAAAGGGGCCTGCGCCACAATACCTGCAAAGCTTTTCCGTAGAAACAGTGCGGGCACACAGGCAGACACCTAAAAGAAGATCACAGCTGGCAAGCCAGCACTTTCTTTCTGCCCACAAAGTCTTGCTGGCTGCCCCTCAACCCAGCAGACGAATTTACTTCTTCATATGCATAGCAGCATGGCATTTTAACATAAATAGGTCCGCTGTATATGGTACGGTATCCAGTTCTTGTACATGCTTGAGTGCCCAATTCACTCTCGACAAAATCGACGCACCTGTCCAAAACATAACTAAACAAATTTCCGTGCGCCTGAGCACCGCGGTGAGGATGCGGCCATAAAGCACATCCCCCCAACGAAGTCAATGCCAAGGTACCGAACCTCAGTCACCAATACTTTAAGCTAAGTCCGTTCTAGTCTGAACAAGCTGGAGGGCCGACTGGCAGAACAATTTACCTCTTTGCTAAACCATCTGCCCAGAGTCCTTGTTGAGTCTTATCCGCTGCCAACTCCGATGCCGAGAATCGTGCCCCCAATTCGACAAACAAATGAGCGCAGGATAGCACTCCCTATGCACTTTGCCTCAATCTCGAGCGCGATTGGCCCCTCAATCAAAATGAGCATAGATCATTTCCGATACGCACAACACTCAGCGGCAATTCAGTTGCCGCATACGGAGTCCATCATTAGGTCCATATAAAATGGACACAAGATGATCCTTGCGGACAAGAACCAGAACACATCCACAGTGACACTCTCGACATTTTCCTATTGCTGTCGCACGCCCTGCCAGAAACGTAGCTTTCCATAGAGCCATCTCTCGGCAGCCAAGTCGCTCATTTATTCTTAATCATCTTGCCAGCTACAGGTGGTCAATCCGCACCCCTAATCTACAAAAATTGCCTAAGACGTACCTGGAGTTGCTGGGACCCCACCGACGTCCTTGACATAAATGCCATGCATCCTCCGTACATTAACCTCTAGTGAAGCCATAATTGTCTATCAGAGCATCTGGTTCTTCCAAATAACTCAAGCAGCCCTCTTCTATCATGACTCTTTCTAGCAACTTTTCCAAGCACAGGAGGCAGACTGATGCCCCGATAAGATCGGAGGATTACTCCTGATCTATCGGGCGACTTCACAGAGCCTAACATCCTTTGCACATTTACAATCACTGGGAAAGTTCCCTCATTCACACACCTTTATACAATGCTATCATATCTCTGGAATGATTCCAAACAATTTACCATCATTTCCCCAGTGAAGGCCATCATCCGGCGACTTTCTGATATTAACCTCTTAAAAGCGCCGCCCAATTCAGGCTTCTCGAGCGGTTCAACAGTTGCTCCACATGTAGTGGAAGCTCCTGTTCTCTCTCGTCGGGAAGAACACATTCACGCAAAGCATTTCTATATATTTTAAATCCTCCATGCCGTTAGCTGAAAGGCTCGCTGATCATGTAAGTTATTGCCTAATACTTAAGTCTGCCCTTTCTCTTCGCTATCTTCCCCCCCTGATACAACACGAACCCCAGGATCATGCATATATTTTTGCGATCCCTACCACAAATCACGCGATTGCATTCTGCCGCTTCTTTCTCAATCTAGCGTACCAGCATTCCTAGTACTCATTATAATACACCGTACTATATTCTTCATTTGCCTTATCTGAGCAGCGCTATGCATTGGCACTAATCGTCATTATTCGCTCTTTGGAAACGTGTGGCCGCCGGAGAGTTCGAAGCTACTCCTACGCTTAGCCTCACTCACTCGTCACCACTTAACCCCCTTAAGATTCACCTTGCGGGTGTCATCCGTAACAAATGCTATCAATTCACACCCGTCATCCACCTATTCACGGACATAGATCTGCTGTTCGTTCTCAACACTTCATGCAGCTGAAGGTGCTAAGCGGTAACTTGCGTTGACCAAGCCTTCTATATATAATAAAGCCCATTTGGGCCAATTCTATTATCACACTTCACAAGGCTTTCCATCGAATCACCCCCAACCATTTATTCGATTTGTGGGAGTATATGCAATTACACAATCTCAATTGGATTGTGATCACTTATACCCTACCCCCTAAACATCCTCCACTCAAATGAAAACACACGCATTGCTGCCTTCTCACAAGGGTGACGTCAATGTCACTTTTGCGTTTCGGCACCATCAAAGGTATACCACACGCTGGTTCGCACTAACGACCCGAACATCTTGGAACACGGCCACTCGGCTAGCGTTCACCCCGCCTGTGGTTCTGATAACTCTTTTTTCAGACTGAGTGACAGGTAGCATCTTACTGAATCCACACGGGGGATCACGACGCTATTCGTATGTCAATACCCAGGATGATCGGGATCGTTACTCGCCAGTAGCTAGCAACCCTCATTCCATGTACGATAATAAATACGAGCTCGGGGTTCCCGTACCGCGCAATACACACTCACAACTACACCGCGATGGCCATGGCCATGGCTTGCTCACTCATAACGGAAGCTTTCTTGAGGCATCAAGAGACATGCTTGTCCTTGAGGTTCATCTCGAAAAGATTCACTCATTTGAATTCGTTCAAGGAGTAAATCTGCGAGTGGAACGCCCGTCACCTACAATTTTGGGCCCCAGTTTGACATTCACATCACTTTTCCCATCTCACCATTTTCTTTAAATTTCGCGTTTCCTGCATCCCTACTTCTCCGCTCTGTTCATACGGAATTGGTGTTGCGAATATAATCGCCACCACCATTCCCCGCAGGGACGAACCTCGTGCACCGGAATGACCGTACACCTGCAATGCGGTTGGAACTAACCTCCTTCCACCTGATCAACCCCTTCCTTTGAGGTTGCGCTCTTGCTGCGGCACCCACGAGGGACCATGTCTCACTGCTTAGGTCTCGGCGTCTCCGGGGTAGACGGCGCTGCCCGACCTTTGGAAACCCCGCTTCTGGCAACCGTGCCACGCAGCGAGCAACCCCCGCTACATCCGCGCTCGCACTCGACACACGGCCCATTAGGAGGTGTGTCCGCTATCGCATGACGCCGAGCTCTCCATTTCTCTGTCATCGAGTAGACGCTCTTTTTTTCGTCTTTTCATGCGAAAAATAGTGCATCTCCTTCTTCGCTAGTAGTCAACTACACTACAACCAGAACCTTTGACTTGCATTCCACATCTAGGCAATCTAACGAGCGTGAATAGCACGTCCTTACTGGATCGCCTTCATTTTCTTACTGGGCTTCCTTGCGCATCATTGGCCCGGCTTGCTCAATGGGAGCACAACGCTCTGCTGCTTTCAAGCCGCCCTAAACTCCTCCTGCATACTCCCAATGCAGAGCACATCGGCGTCGAATTCTGCCGATATACCAGATTCTCCTCAGCACGCTAACACGCTAGTAGCAGCGCTGAACCCACCACCAGCGGCCTTCTCATACAACTTCAGCACTAATACCGCATCAGCAACAGAAGCTAAAGAAGCTGCCTTCTTCAGCTTCCTTGCTGACGCCGAAACCCCCTTCGCTTAAACCTTCCGTCAGCAACTCGGTAAGGGAGGTCGTCCCGTCGACGCACCCTCCCCCAGCAAAACCCGGTCGGCTTTGCACGCCTGGATTTCTAACTCTCTTTTTTGCAAGTCTAAATAATACTCAACTGTACTCACAAAGTAGGTCACTCGAAACTAAGCCTACTTTATCAGACGCTTTAAATATATAGCCACCGCCACGCACACACTCTCAACGACGCGCGACCAATTTTCCACGCCTGCTCACCACACTCGCGTTCAGTTCGAATGAGGAGCCACCAAGGCACACGCAAACTTTTACCGCTAACTAAGAGATAACAAATAACTGTTATCGCAAAAACACCCTCACGAAATGCCGGCACCCGCTAACACGTCTGTTCAGCCGGGATCTCGCACTGTTCGCAACCTACGACTGGAGTTATCGATATACGGAAGCACAGTACGGATATCTCGTTTTTAATCCATCTCATGCGCGCTCACTAATTTAGATGACCGAGGCATATTGGCTATTTTTGTAGGAAATGCATTTGCCCAACAACAATGACATATTATGAATGGCCGTTCCATATTGACTGTTTTTCGCCTTAACTTCTCTGTACACAATAGATGTTTGGTCCAAGTGTCATTAGTGACTTTCAATGAGGAAAGTAAAACCTCGGTGCTAACCCACTCCTTGGCCGATATCCAGTATGGACATGAACGTCTTAAAGCCGCAGACTCCGCCATCTACCACCCTGGTACTGATAATTATTGCTATCACCAGCGTTAAGGACTCTCAGTCTCTCAGTCGATTTACCGACCGATAGCTCCAGATGCCCCTCAGTTTAGCGTAGCAGAAAACGATTTTAAATGTCCTCTATGTGCCCGATAATCCCGAACCAAGCCGTTCGTTTACGTCCTGTCTGTCGTAGATCTCACCTTACTCTGATGAGCTTGGTCAAGATCAATCAGTCGTCAGTCCACAACCTGAGCGATCGACACTATAGTGTGATCTGGTCGGAAACCCACCAGGTCCTGGCTTATATATCCTGTCTCTCTCCCTGCAGACTTGGTTCAGCAATGACAGAGTAGCCTCTCGTCTCAATCCCGCTTGAGATAATTAGCTACACTGTTGTGTCTAGCCACCTGCCTCCCATGCGTACGATGACACTTCTGCAGAATGTGGTTTAGTGATTCGGGGAGCATCACATCCTGCACGACACTGCCTCTCCAATTCGTGCCTTCCCCTCGTGGTACGAGACCGCGTGGGTAGGGCATTTATCCGCAGTTTGATCCCATTCAAATAAGCTTTTCCAGTTAACAAACGCGTGGGTGCGACAACCCACCCGTGTTGCGGAGCATAACGCCCTGCTTCACGGAGACCGCTACCATCAACAGAGGAGTGCAACCTATCCGCCCAGTACGAATCGATCAAAAGGCGTGTATCCAGAGCCGCGTCTCCCGATGCCTTGCACCTATCTCGGGCCCTCCGAATTTCCGCACTAAGGAACAAACTGGCCGTGCTCGGATTGCTCGAGGTGGGCCATTTTATGTTCGTTAGCCTCTGTATGCGCAGCATTGGAGCTCTCCTTCGAACTGAGG
Source organism: Drosophila albomicans (assembly GCF_009650485.2). Taxonomy (NCBI): domain Eukaryota; kingdom Metazoa; phylum Arthropoda; class Insecta; order Diptera; family Drosophilidae; genus Drosophila; species Drosophila albomicans. The sequence goes on along the minus strand of NW_026263528.1, from coordinate 61,887 downwards.
GAACACCGAGATCCCCACTTGTGTGGGGGGCATGGAAGAATGCTACTGACACATCCATAGGAAGATCTAACCATTTCCTTACGACCGACCGTACCAGTCTGTCACACTTTCTCAAAACGCCTATTGCCACACTACCAAGGGTTAGCTTGTGATATAGCTGTGGAATGAGGACAGTTCTGAGGGCGAATAACTTCTGCTGTGGCTTCAGGGGGGGACCGCGATATGATATATCCAATCTGGGACCCAATGTCCTCAGTCGGATTGTAGCGGGCCCTCCCGTCCGCAGTGAACTGAATGCCCGAGATACCTCCACTCCTCCGAACGCTTCAAGCTTGGACACGTGCGCGAACCTACACAGAAGCTCCGTGATTCGATCACAGTACACTTCTGCTTCGGTTGCCCCTTGACACTAACAGTAAAACACTTATTAGCGTTTAGGGTCAGCCCAACGGACGCCAAAAAGGAGACCGTGATATCCAATAATGCCTGAAGGCCCTTCGGTGTAGAAGCAAACAACACCAGATCGTCTGCGAACGCTGCAGCGTTTGTTTTGGCATTTCCGACACTGACACCAATCTCGTCCGGTAGAGACCTGAGCAACCGGTCGATGACCAAGTTGAACATATGTGGAGACAAAGGGTCACCCTGCTTCACACCTCTAGCAGGGACGAATTCCTCTGATCTCCAGCCTTTACCATTGAGACTAGTGCCACCTCCCAAGTACAAGCTACGTACGTAGTCAACAAAACCCGTTGGTGCACCATACGCGGATAGGGTGTCAATTACCGCTGCGTGAGACACAGAGTCAAACGCTTTGCTGACATCAAGTGTCGCGATATAACACGACGCATGACGTCTATGGTGGTCCCTCAGGATTAAGTCAACTATTGTCGCGTTATCGGCGCAACCGTCAGTAGGAAGAAACCCCGCTGACGCGGATCCCAATCGACTGATGAGGCCAATCGAGATGCCAAGATGGCATTGAGTTGTCTAACTATGACAGAAGGCACCGATATCGGACGGAAGTCTTCTGGTCGGGATGCTCTTACCGTCTTTCGGGATGAAAACGGTTCGAGCCATTCGGAAGAGTGTGGGTAGTTTGCCGCACCAGAGAATAAGGTTCATTATGCGAAGCATAAACACCATTGGGAATACTCCTGGCAGTTCTTGGAGATATTCCGTCCGGTCCGGGAGAAGAAGTCAATGGCACTTGATGCAATTGCAGGTCCCTAGACGTAATAGGTGACCATACCCCCTCAAGCAAGTGTCCCATATGGGGCACGGTGCTATTGCAAGAGGAAAGGCTCTGCTGTGTCATGACTTCTCTCCAGTATGGTTCCATAATCTCTTGGTTTGGCATTACCGACTCGTCGGGTCCTGCTAGCAGGGATCCGATGCATCGACCTTTATGTTTGTCCCAGTTGCGCTGAACCCTAGCGAACTGCTGCCTTCTATTTTGTCTCCTATTGCGAGGCTCAGGAAAGACTCGCCGAAACCGGACCTTCGTTTCGATTCGGAAAAATTTCCAGGAGATAGTTAGACAAACACTGGAGAGTTGCTTCTTTGCCCGAAGTCTGCGCTCCATCAATGATAGATTGCAGAACCTCGACTCTCCACGATCGATTACATCCCACAGGGCCGAAGCCCCGCAGTATCCGCATGAGGACGTCGTCCGAATGTATCGATGGTGTGATTGGAACCGACTCTGACATTGAAGAAGAAGACTCAAGCCCACTTATACTAGGGCGGCGCGTAATGGTTTGTGGTTCACTAATTTCGGGGATAAGAGCCGCTTGCCCTCTTAGCTGCTCGATTTTTGCCTATAATTATCCCTCTGTCGACACTTTTTAATAGCATCGACGCTGCGTTCTGGAAAATGCAACGCCAGCTTTTTATTAATGAACCTCTCGCCATTTGCTATGAGCTCAAGTTCCTTCCTCGCCATCATGGCCAATTCTTCCTCACACCACCTGGTTTTCACGTCAAACACGCGTACGAAGCTCATCAAGCCTGTCTTTGTGCTGACGCGACATGTGGACGCCTAAACCGGTCTTTTGTTCCAAAAGATCGGCCGCATTCCACACACATAGATGTCCAACAACTGGATTAGCATCTACGTTCCTTCCCTGATGGGCTCCTACGGATGCCGTAGGAGAATTCACTGAATAACTTTCAGCTATCCGAGGCATGTTATTTAAGTTTGCACCATCAGTTTTCAGGACCATCGGGGTGGTAACCCAATGGCCGCTCATATTCGCTGCTGCATATTCGCTGCTGCCGAAACTACATCGGTCCAGCACCCGGAGGACACCACGAGGAGGCCACAAGTTAAGTGGGGCACATGTTGCCTATGAGTCGACTTGATCTGACTAACGAAGGACGGTAGTCCACTTGCCATTGCTGATAAATGAACCATTATTCCCCTTCTGCAGACCCATTGATCCTCCTTATGCCTTAAGAGAGTCATAGTTACTCCCGAATTTCTTCACTTTGACATTCAGAGCACTGGGCAGAAATCACATTGTGTCAACACCCGCTAGGGCCATCACAATGCTTTGTTTTAATTAGACAGTCGGATTCCCCAAGTCCGTGCCAGTTCTGAATTGATTGTTAATTGATAATCGTTATAATTTAAAAGAACTAGCTGGTTGCCCAACTAGTATTCTTAAAAATTTAGCAAGAAAGTTTCCACAATTGGCTACGTAACTAAACTATCCGGGGAACAAGAAACTACCATAAATGATAGAAACTCTATTTACCCAGAACGAGCACATAAACCATGTTATTGTTTCCCAATTTCCGACTATCTCAATCTTCAGAGCCAATCCTTATCCCGAAGTTACGGATCTAATTTGCCGACTTCCCTTACCTACATTATTCTATCGACTAGAGACCCTTCACCTTGGAGACCAGCTGCGGATATTGGTACGGCCTGTTGAGAAGTTTGCGTGTCCCCACCATAAATTTTCAAGGTCCGAGGAGAAAATATCGACACAACAGTATATGTCATGCTCTTCTAGCCCATCTACCATATCTCTCTGCGAAAGACTTCCATGGTAGTACGGCTATAAAAACAGAAAAGAAAACTCTTCCGATATCTCTCGACGGCTTCTTTATGGTCGTCCTGTTGCCAGGATGAGCACGAGGCCATATTTAATAACAAACGGATACTCAACAGGTTACGGAATTGGAACCGTATTCCCTTTCGTTCAAAATTATTCAAGTTTTTTAATTATGACAAAATATAAATTTTAGTTACTTTTTTTACTTGAAAATTTTCGGCTTTCGCCTTGAACTTAGGACCGACTAACTCGTGATCAACCACTGTTCACACGAAACCCTTCTCCACTTCAGTCCTCCAAGGTCTCATTCGATTATTTGCTACTACCACCAAGATCTGTACCAATGACGGCTCCATGCAGGCTTACGCCAAACACTTCTAAGCACACCATTGTACCTTCCTACTCACTAAAGTTTCAAAATTTATATTACAAGTAATATAAATCATCTACTTTAGCGGTAATGTATAGGTATACAACTTAAGCGCCATCCATTTTAAGGGCTAGTTGCTTCGGCAGGTGAGTTGTTACACACTCCTTAGCGGATTTCGACTTCCATGATCACCGTCCTGCTGCTTTAAGCAACCAACGCCTTTCATGGTTTCTGAATGAGTTGTTAATTTGGGCACCGTAACATTACGTTTGGTTCATCCCACAGCGCCAGTTCTGCTTACCAAAAGTGGCCCACTGGGCACATTATATCATAACCTTAAACTTCATATCAAGAAAGTTAAGGTTCTTACCCATTTAAAGTTTGAGAATAGGTTAAGATCGTTTCGACCCTAAGGCCTCTAATCATTCGCTTTACCAGATAAGATTATTTTATACAACAGTTAAATGCACCAGCTATCCTGAGGGAACTTCGGAAGGAACCAGCTACTAGATGGTTCGATTGGTCTTTCGCCCCTATACTCAATTCTGACAATCGATTTGCACGTCAGAACTGTTTCGGTCTTCCATCAGGGTTTCCCCTGACTTCAACCTGATCAAGTATAGTTCACCATCTTTCGGGTCACAGCATATATGCTCAAGGTACGTTCCAGTTAGAGGCATAAATAAATATAAATATTATATATACATAACTATATAGAACGCCCCCGGATTGCGTTAATCAACTATAAATAGTTAAAAAACTAATCCCAATAATAGTCAAGTTAATTACGCTATTAGGTTTATATCCAATAACTTGCACATATGTTAGACTCCTTGGTCCGTGTTTCAAGACGGGTCCCGAAGGTATCCTGAATCTTTCGCATTGTTAATCATACAAGTGCTTATAATAAACATAAAAATCAATGATAATCATGCCATTATATAATTCCGAAAAATTAACGCACTGTACTCATATAATCTATCAGCACTTTATCAAATTTTTGAAATTTATTTTATGTTAAAATGCAAGCACTCTAATTTAAATAAACTCTTATCAAAATTGTTTGATAAATTCCATACATGCTAATAGATTACAATGTCCTTATATGGAAAAAATGCACACTATCGTTATAATATTGATTAAATATTACAATTCTAATGATGAATTTTTCCATAACGGATATTCAGGTTCATCGGGCTTAACCTCTAAGCAGTTTCACGTACTATTTAACTCTCTATTCAGAGTTCTTTTCAACTTTCCCTCACGGTACTTGTTTACTATCGGTCTCATGGTTATATTTAGTTTTAGATGGAGTTTACCACCCACTTAGTGCTGCACTATCAAGCAACACGACTCTTTGGAAACATCATCTAATAATCATTAACGTTATACGGGCCTGGCAACCTCTATGGGTAAATGGCCTCATTTAAGAAGGACTTAAATCGATAATTTCTCATACTAGAATATTGACGTTCCATACACTGCATCTCACATTTGCCATATAGATAAAGTGACTTAGTGCTGAACTGATTTCTTTTTGCTCGCCGCTACTAAGAAAATCCTTGTTAGTTTCTTTTCCTCCCCTAATTAATATGCTTAAATTCAGGGGGTAGTCCCATATGAGTTGAGGTTGTTTAATTACACTTATAGACAATTCTCTGCTTATTTTGAAATATACTATTTTTTTCTTGAAGGTCCATAATATTCACAAAATTATTCTTTATACCATATTCGTTAATAAGAGGCAATTCTAGTTTATAAAATAATATATTTTATGCTAGACATTCCTCAATATTATTTGAAATGAATAAAGAACATATAATTCTTCAAATTTCTCATGCAACAGAGTTTTAGTATTTTCATTTATTAATTCATATTATGAATATCTTAAGCGAGAACTTTTTAGATTCACACTTATATTATCAATAATATACAATGTGCTTAAAATTCCGAAAAATTTTAAACAACTTATTTAGCATAGTCATACAACCCTCAACCATATGTAGTCCAAGCAGCACTAAAAAATTAATTAAAGTACATAACAGCATGGACTGCGATATGCGTTCAAAATGTCGATGTTCATGTGTCCTGCAGTTCACACGATGACGCACAGTTTGCTGCGTTCTTCATCGACCCATGAGCCGAGTGATCCACCGCTTAGAGTGATACAATTTTTTTTTTATTTCATTACGTCAATAATATTTTTATTGAAAGAAATTAAAAATACACCATTTTACTGGGAAATATCAATTCCTTCAATAAAATTTTTTTTTTATACCTAAATAAATGTTGCGAAATGTCTTAGTTTTACATAATCGATAATAATAAGATATATGACAAGTATATTTTAGCTAAATTTATTTATTATGATCAACATATGTAAAGCGTTAACCTGCAAACAGGTACAACATTGTTTTTCTTTAGGTGTTGCGAACCAATGTATGCGCACTGGAATATGCACAATACATTTTGCAACGCATGTATATTATGGTACATATACACGCAGTTTTTTATATTTTATCCAAAACACATAAAACACTCTTAATACAGTATATAATAAAAATAATACATGACAAACGGTTTTTAGCTAATTTAAAATTATTATATGTTGCATAATTGTATCTCATATGATTGAATAAAATATTTATATTTATTAGTTACATAATTTATTAAATATTGCAATTCCCTAAAAGAGAAAAACAAATTTAATTTATTAACGGTTAGATGCATTAAAACAATAATGATCCTTCCGCAGGTTCACCTACGGAAACCTTGTTACGACTTTTACTTCCTCTAAATAATCAAGTTCGGTCAACTTTTGCAAAACAACCGCAACACACAAGGCGTCACAGTGATCACGTCCGGAGACCTCACTAAATAATTCAATCGGTAGTAGCGACGGGCGGTGTGCACAAAGGGCAGGGACGTAATCAATGCGAGTTAATGACTCACACTTACTGGGAATTCCAAGTTCATGTGAACAGTTTCAGTTCACAATCCCAAGCATGAAAGTGGTTCAGCGGTTTACCCGGACCTCTCGGTCTAGGAAATACACGTTGATACTTTCATTGTAGCGCGCGTGCAGCCCAGGACATCTAAGGGCATCACAGACCTGTTATTGCTCAATCTCATTATTGCTAGACGCAATTTGTCCATTTAAGAAGCTAGTGTCCTTATAATGGGACAAACCAACAGGTACGGCTCCACTTATATAAACACATTCAAACACAATAAACATTTTACTGCCACCATGAATGAAGGCTATATAAGCTTCAACACCATAATCCTGAAGATATCTATTTAATATATTTGAGTCTCGTTCGTTATCGGAATTAACCAGACAAATCACTCCACGAACTAAGAACGGCCATGCACCACCACCATAGATTCGAGAAAGAGCTATCAATCTGTCTTACACACTTATGTTCGGACCTGGTAAGTTTTCCCGTGTTGAGTCAAATTAAGCCGCAGGCTCCACTCCTGGTGGTGCCCTTCCGTCAATTCCTTTAAGTTTCAGCTTTGCAACCATACTTCCCCCGGAGCCCAAAAGCTTTGGTTTCCCGGAAGTGACTGAGAGAGCCATATAAAAGTAGCTACACCCAATTGCTAGCTGGCATCGTTTATGGTTAGAACTAGGGCGGTATCTGATCTCCTTCGAACCTCTAACTTTCGTTCTTGATTAAGGAAAACATCTTTGGCAAATGCTTTCGCTTAAGTTAGTCTTACGACGGTCCAAGAATTTCACCTCTCGCGTCGTAATACTAATGCCCCCAAACTGCTTCTATTAATCATTACCTCTTGATCTGAAAACCAATGAAAGCAGAACAGAGGTCTTATTTCATTATCCCATGCACAGAATATTCAGCCATTTGAAGCCTGCTTTAAGCACTCTAATTTATTCAAAGTAATTGTACCGGCCCACAATAACACTCGATGAAGAGCACTAATGCAGGTTTTTTAAATAGGAGGAACATATAAAAAAGTACAAGTACCTAATTATATATATAAGAACTCCACCGGTAATACGCTTACATACATAAAGGTATAGTACTAACTACAATTGTAAGTTGCACTACCCGTATGAAGCACAAGTTCAACTACGAACGTTTTAACCGCAACAACTTTAATATACGCTATTGGAGCTGGAATTACCGCGGCTGCTGGCACCAGACTTGCCCTCCAATAGGTCCTTGTTAAAGGATTTTAAAGTGTACTCATTCCAATTACAGGGCCTCGGATATGAGTCCTGTATTGTTATTTTTCGTCACTACCTCCCCGAGCTGGGAGTGGGTAATTTACGCGCCTGCTGCCTTCCTTAGATGTGGTAGCCGTTTCTCAGGCTCCCTCTCCGGAATCGAACCCTGATTCCCCGTTACCCGTTGCAACCATGGTAGTCCTAGATACTACCATCAAAAGTTGATAGGGCAGACATTTGAAAGATCTGTCGTCGGTACGAGACCATACGATCTGCATGTTATCTAGAGTTCAACCAGTGTAACGATCTTGCGATCGCTTGGTTTTAGCCTAATAAAAGCACACGTTCCAGAAGGTCCATGTGGTCTAGAATTACCACAGTTATCCAAGTAACTGTTAACGATCTAAGGAACCATAACTGATATAATGAGCCTTTTGCGGTTTCACTATTAATTCGTGTGTACTTAGACATGCATGGCTTAATCTTTGAGACAAGCATATAACTACTGGCAGGATCAACCAGAATAATGTTCATTTCATTATGTAAATATATTTAAAATATAATTACATAAATCTTCAAATATGTAAAATACATGACAACTCACAAATATTTTTGAATAACAAACGATAATATTCAATAATTGTATATATATATATGTTATACTTGACATGTACTATACGAATGTGGCCATAATTAGATAGCATTCACGTTCGCTAGTTATAATTCACAATTGTTTATATAAATATATATACTTATATATAAAATATATATGCATAAAATCATTCAAAAATATCATTTTATTTCAACTTACTAAATATATTATATCACACATGCATATTTATAATTTAAATTCAATTAATTGAATAAAAAATTATTTTATTTTGATGACAAATTGATAATTTTATCTAATTCTGCATTTACGTGTAGACAATATTATATTAGTAAAAACCTCCGTCCACAATAGTGTCCTAGAGGATTTTTCAATTATTCACAAAATATTAATTCTTTAGCTACGAAACACCGTCTTCTTTTGAAAAAGACATTTAATACATTATATGCTTATATAATAGTAATAATTATATAACCATATAATAGTATCAATTTTTATATCGGATGAGACTAATAATTAATTAATAATAACATAATTATTACTTAATATGCAAACTGAAATATATGCATCCAATACATATATACGTGATGAGCACACACTGCCACCATGTATAGGTTTTTTCAGTCGCGATCGAACTTTCGAAGTGAACAGACGTGCCTCCGTGTGTGCTCCGTGTGAGAACCATAGAAACCTATAAAAACATTACCGACAGAGACGGAATTTAGATTTCCCTGTGTGGGATCATAAATGCAACAAAGTGCGAATAATTTAGTGACAGTGACACTCTTAATATTGTGAAAAATCGAGTTTTTCCAATTGCAAAAATAACCACGTGCGTGGAAAATTTCCAAGCTTTTGAAGCTATCGAGCTTTAAAGCTTGATCACAGCTGTTCGAACATTACCCAAGTCGTGAGCCGCTGCGTGAAAAAGTTCCAAGCTTATAAGACTTTAAAGCTAAAAGCTCGGTGTCAGCTTTTTAGCAAAGTCGCGAACATCACCCAAGACACGAACCATTGAAATAGCAAAACACAACGGTATCCATGTCACGAACCATCGATATAGCAAGGACACAAACGCCACCCAAATCGCGAAACATTGAACCACTAACCATACAATACATAGATGCGTCACGCCATACAACCAAAAGGCATCATTAAAAACAGTATTATTGCCGCCCCAGTCGGGCCGTGCGCTGCGATTCGAACACCGAGTCTCTTCGGCTCATTCGAAAATTCGAAGTGCTAACGCAGCGCGCAGCGTTGAGTTCAGTCGCAGATCAAATGCGGAGCGATGAGCACGGGCGCATTTCGTTGCGCTCTGCTCTCGCTTCTATGTATGCGTGTATGTATCTACATGCTCACCTATGTCAGTATGTGTATGCATGTGAAGTTTTGCAACGTGCAGTTGCCTCACTGACAAGCAGCTAGCGCACGTCAATTTTGTTTTGCCGCGACGAAAGTCTCGAAGATGAAGTCGAGTGACTGTTCGTGCCTTCGACTCTTCGTGCCTATATATTGGCAATTTACCGCCACCGCAAATCAAAGTGCGTTGGCTTTACTCGTAATGTGTTGGCGGGTGTGGAAAAGTGCTTGGGTTCAAATCCCGTCTTTTTTTATTTATATTTTATTTTCATTTTTTTATTTATATTTTCATTTTTTTTTTCATTTTTTACAAATAAAAAATTTAAATATTCATTTATAAATTCTATTTTTTTTTATTAAAACTTTTGATTAAATTTTTTACTAACTAAAATATTACAAAATATAAAAATAAAAACAATATTTTTTCAGAAAATATATTTAAAATTATACTTTTTTTTAATTATTAGTCGATGAAAAACAATTATTATTTATTTCAGAAATATTATCTAATTCTAAATGCCAAACTGTCTAGAATTGGGGTGGGTTGTATACGTGTGTAGCTTGCCCGTGTGTATGTGTGTACACATTGCAAGAGTTGTTGTTGCAACTACAAGTGATTGGCACGCGCCAATTGTTATTTTTGTTTGTCGCCGCTCGAATTAGTTACCAATTAAGTAAATTTACTTGATCGGTATCCAGGGAACACTACGAGGAGGCCATTGCAAGTGCAATGGGGTCATCAAATGACCTTCGAGTCGACTTGAGATTATTTGTAAATCTCCATGTTCCCCACCTAATCTAATTATTTGTGTTTGTTTACGTTACCCCACATATACGGACTGACAAACTTGGCTTTGACGATTCTGCGATTAATAAGGCTTCTTAGATTTTTATTTTTTAAGATTTTATAATTTCTAGTTTTCGGGTGCTTTTTAGCTTCTCGCCACATAGCTTCTCCGTTAGCCAAATACTGTTTTTTCGAAGCAGGACGAGTATGAAATAATTTAATATAAATAGTCGGTGCTCATTGCATGTATGCCATTTTGAATACCATTTTGAGTATTTTTCCACGGTTTCCACTTGCGCAATACATTCATTTACGATAGTTCCTTTATTTTTTCGGGCATATGGAACATTTTTAAAAAATTTGTGAAATACCATGTAGTGTAGTTTTAATAATTCGTAGATGTCGTCTTGTGGGGCTTTTAAATTTTAAATTTATTATTAATAGTTTTAAAATTTTTATTAAACAGGAAATGTTCGCTCTGTTCAAAATCCGCAAGTTCGTCCTTTAATAAAATTATTTTGGCAAATATCACATTTAAATTTCAATTGTGATTTATATATCAAAATCCAATAAAATATCTTAGTGCATTCTCACTAGCGTAACTGAGAGCTGGTTGTGCATATTCCATTTCGATTTCATTATCCATATCAAATATATAAGTTTCAATGCTTAGCTCTAAATCTTTGCTATCCATCTGATCTTGGTCATTTGCTTTGTCTACCAGTTCTTTCCTTGTTTCTTCTATAACATTTAATAACATATCATCATCTGGCTCACAATTTCCAGTTGTTTTTCTTGACGTGATGATTTTCATTGACAACATCTTGGAAATTATTGCATTGAATTCAAACAGCATTGGATTATTATTAGTAGCGCCTCTACTTCTTATTAAATAAAATAAATGTTCCAGTGGATCCTGATTTAGTCTTGACAATATTAAAAGTATGCATCACGTTCACTCCATACATCTTCTGCCAGCATTAAAATTGAATTTATTGATAGTATCAGTCCATCTATGCAATAAACTTTGTTGGAGTATTGACATTTCATTAAATAGTCTTTCATTTCCATCATATAATTTTCCGTGTCACTATTTTGTTGAACAGCAAACCTATTTGGATTTTTATCATATAAATTGTTGCTATTAAGGCAATCAAATAGCTTATTAATCCTTTCAATAAACTTGGCTGTGGAGAGTGCTACATCTTCGCAATCAATGAATGTTCCATTTTTAATTAAAGTATAAATGGCTGATGCTACTGTGTGGCTAAATACCTGTGTGGCATATTTAACTTTCATTTTTTCAAAAGGAATTAGGATATACGTGCTTCCTTGATAGCTTAGGGCATAATCGAGCTGAACTGTTGTTTGTGTCAATCTCAAACAATTTAACAACAATTGCCATGAGACCTGGCCATCTGGGGTCTTAATCGAATTACGCATTAAAATATTCCGAAGGGATTTGAATAAATGGGGGACATCATAAATTGTGTGAATTTTCTGCTCATTAACAAAAAAGTATGGTGTTTCGTCATTCACCCCATATTTTGTAACGAACACGTCTTGGGCGTCGTCTTATAATAAGACGACCCGTTGAGTGGGCAGCCAACTGGAAGCATACTCTGCCTACATTGTCGACTAAAGCTCAGGGAAAGTGGGGTGGGTCTTTTGCCACCTAGTAAGCTACCGTGCCACACAGATAAAAGAAGGTAGACAGAGTTAAGACGGGAACAGACAGGATAGGTTATCAACCGATAGACCGGTTAAGAAGTATACGCATTCAATATATATATATGAAGAACGAAGATGGTTATGTTCTTCTTCTTTACCCTCCCAACCTGTAAAAGCTTCTGGCTCTATGCCTTTACCCAATTTAAGTAACAACAAGTAATATCAGGTGCCCATTACTTTATAATTTTATTTCGACTTCATGATTATTCCAAGAGATTAATACCAAGAGAATTCAAATATACTATAATGCATGTACATAACTTCATTTTATGCATTATTTGCCTACTATATTAATTTTGCCTAGTATTTCCTAATAGGAAGGGTATGAATATAATACTGATAAGAATAATAATAGCAAAAATAATAGCTGTCATATACAAGTTACAAACGATTTTTGTGCGGCTATGCCGTACTTACACATACTCATTATACGCTGATTTTTTTTATACTGCATCGATATCGACAGGCCTGTGATGATTGATGAGTTGATGAGCTGGGTGAACTTCAAAAAGGATTAGAATATATAACAGCTTTGATATAATATTATATACATACCACACCCATATGAGGACTTACTATTGGATTATATCTAACTTAAAATATAATACTACATATAAAATTTACATTTAAATTCAAATATGAATTATATTTTAATACTATTTTTAATTGAATTTACGTTATTTTGTTGAACATTTTGTATGGACAAGAAAAATTGTATACGAGAAAAGAAATAACAGCAACAAAGGCGGCAGAGAGTGCAACCGCACGGTCGGCGGCGTCAGGAACAGCAACGAGAATCAGCAGTGGCCTCCATTGACAAGCGCACTGTCAACACAACATCCAATCAGGGATGCGACGACGAGTGGTGCGGACTCGGCAACACTTAGCAGCGAGTCGTAGCAACGAGTCTGCGAAACGCGCAGCCTCAGCAGCGCATGGCGCAACTTCCACACTGGTAACGAGAAGTGGCCACGATCAGCTCTATGCTAATCCGTTCTCTCTCAAAAGAGTTTATCCGAAGCTTGTGTTCCTTCTGGAACCGTTTTAGCAACGCATGGCGTCGCTTCTACAGCCTTGTCTTTAAGTCACTAAACTGGTGACTCAAATGCAAATATCTAGGCGTATGGTGGCAACTCCCTTTGCAAAGTTGTTGCCACGCCTTTTTGGCGCGGGGCCTCTGCAGTTGCAGATCAGTGGATGTGTGCTGTACTGTGGTCGTTGCCACGTGATTGCACACACAATAACCTACACCAGGAAAAACGTACCAATTAAAATTATGAAATTTGGTTATCTCGCTACGTACCTTGTAAAACCAACAAGAGGGCCAAAGAAAATAAAAACAATGCACTTTGAAAAGTGCGCACTCCCGAACAACACCATAAAATATATATATTATATTATGACGGATGCCGTCAGATTTATTTTTAATATTTTGGCTGCGGCACACTATCTTTGTAGCTTTCGAATTGAAAAAGTGATGGTCTAGCCTAGATTAAGCGTGAATATCGATATTGCTTGATTATCTAAGTTAGATATCGATATTATTTAATACGATACTTATGTGAATGGCAAAAGTGATCCTGCCAACTCACTGCAAATATTCAATAGATAATTAATAATATACTAACATCTGTTGGCGAGTGCGTCAATCATCGAATGCAGATGTTATCGCGAGCAGCTGTTAGCTTGCACAACAGTCGCGTCGCAAATATCGATACCGCCATACAATTCAAATTCAAACTGCAATTAACGGACATTGCTCACCCCTACACCACAAGTTCAATATGAGTCTTTACGACGAAGATTGAATTTGAAAAAGGGTGAACAAGAAACTACCAAAGGTCTTTAGCATGGAATGTGCCTAATTCTTTCCCTGTTAGATCTTCCAATAAGTATAAAGAATTGCCAATTTTCTTTTTAATGCGAGCGTTGATTCCAACAGGAGCTAACTTGGCATTAAAATTTGTTGCTGCATTGCTTAATGGAAAATTCCGTTTGACCACTTGTTGTCCAACTTCAAAAGAACGTGGTCTACTACGCAAATTATACATCTGCTGATTTTTCTCATAAGCCATTGTGAGATGTTTTTCAATGTCTGCACGAATCTTCTGAAATTGATCAATTCTATTTAAACCTTCCGTTCCATCGCTAAGCAACTCAAGATTTCTAAGCAATTTAAAATCTTGACCGTGTGTAGTCATATGTTGTCCGAATACTACAAGATATGGAGATATGCCAATCGACTGGTGTATGGAATTTCTTAAAGCCGCATTGATACTTGGCAAATAAATGTCCCACACCCGCTGATCACTCCGTATATAAGCTCTTAAGGCTGCGTTAATAGAGCGATTAACTCTTTCGGCTGCATTTGATTGCGGAGCATACGCACCTGTTTTTATATGCTGAACTCCGAATTTGGAAATAAGGTTAGTGAACTCATGGCTTTTAAATTGAGTGCCATTGTCGCTAACTATAACTTCCGGTACTCCAAAACATGCAAAGATATCATCTCTTAAATAATTGATGATAACTTGCGATGTAAATTTCTTTACTGGTTTAAGAAAGGTAAACTTAGAAAAATGGTCAAGGATGACGAAAATTCCTACGTTGCCTTGTTTAGTGCGCGGAAAAGGACCAATAAAATCGATGTATAACCTCTGAAAAGGTCTGTCACTCGATACTTTATTTCCCATCGGAGGTTTTAAGTTGCACGTTGGATATTTAGTGGTTTTACATATATCGCAATTTTTAATATAGTTACGAACATCGACAACCATCTTGGGCCAAAAAAATCTCCTTCTCAGTCGTTCTAAGCATTTAGCTATGCCACAGTGACTAGAAGTTGGCTGATCATGAGCAGCTCTGATCACTGATTGTCGTAATTCGCCTGGAACGAATAATTTCCAACAATCCTGATTAAATGCGCAACGATGATAAATGAATTGGTCGATTACTTGAAAATCAGGTAAAGCAGCTTCTTGATAGCTATCTCTTAACTTACAATATTCAGGTGATTGAAAGGCATCGGAATCGAGATTTATTTCCGGGAACAGTTCTAACTCTACTGCTGCGATTTCTGTCACTTCTTCGAAGGATCTAGAAAGTGCATCAGCTACTACATTTTCACTTCCTTTTCTGTGTTCAATATCAAAAGAAAAGCCCTGTAATTTAATTGCCCATCGAGCCAGCCTCCCACTCAAGTCTGATTGGTTCATTAACCAACGTAGGCTTGCGTGATCAGTAACGACTTTAAAAGACTGTCCTTCGATATACATTCTAAATTTTTTTTATTGCCAGAACAACCGCTAGGCATTCAAGCTCAGTCACTGTATAGTTTCGTTGGGCTTTTATTTAGCTTTTGGACATATAAGCGATGGGTCTCTCGCTTCCTGATTCATCCACTTGAGCTAATACAGCGCCTACTCCATAAGACGAAGCGTCGCATTGTACAACGAATGGCTTTGAATAATTCGGATGAATTAGAAATGGAGCAGTACACAGCTTGCGTTTGATTTCATCAAAGGCCACTTGAGCTACGTCATTCCATTCATACGATTTTCCTTTTAACAATTCAGTTAGGGGAAATATGACTGTCGAATACTGGGAAATGAATCGCTGATACCATCCAGTCATACTTAAGAATCTTCTTAGTTGTTTCCGTGTTTTTGGAGCTGGGAACTCATCCACTGCTTGTATTTTGTTAGGGTTTATTTGGAGAGTACCTTCTCCTACATATATCCAAGATAATCTACTTGGCGTAAACCAAACTGACTTTTTCCGACATTTATCGTCAGTCCCGCTTTATGCAATTGTGTAGCAACTGTAGACAAATGCTCCAAGTGCTCATCAAAACTTGCTGACATGACTAGCAGATCATCAAGATATACAAATATATGCGATTTTAACTGATACGGTATAACTTGATCCATCAATCTGCACATAGTCTGAGGAGCATTAGTAAGACCAAAAGGCATACGTTTCAATTGATATAGAGGTCGGTTGGGTATTGTAAAAGCAGTTTTCGGACGAGAATCCGAATCCAAACGTATTTGCCAAAATGCGTCTTTTAAGTCGATTTTCGATATGCATTGCACCGAAGGAAGTCGACTTAAGAGACCATCCAACATAGGCATGGGATAGGCATCTTTTACTGTCGCCGCGTTGAGTTTGCGAGCATCTAAACAGAATCGAACCTTCCCTGGTTTAACGACTAATGTGACAGGAGAAGACCACGGCGAAGTGGAGCTTCTTCGATTACGCCTATCTTAATCATTCGATCTACTTCTTCGCACAGCAACTTCTCTTTAGCTGGCGACAAAGAGTAGAATCTTTGCTTAATGGGTTTGATATTGCCTGTATCAATATTATGCTCTATGAGTGAGGTTTCACCTAGGCCATCACGTTCTGATGAAGGAAAATATCCGATTACGGAATTCAATTTAGCTCTCTGCGACACAGAAAGATCAAGGCCAGATGAATCAACTGACGACTCAGCTTTGATCTCATTAATAGTGAACGAAGGCGAAATGGAAATGTCAAAGGCCTTCCAGAAATCCATACCACAAATCACATCTTGTTTAATGGACGGTACGAGCAAAAAATTCGAAATCCTTAATCTTAGAATTAAAAGTGATGGGAATGCTAACTGTACCAGCAACAGCTTGCTTTAAACCATCCGCAGTATGAACAAAACCTTTAATTTTCTTAAATTTGTGTTTCATAGAGATAATGTGTTCTGCAAGAGCGTATCCAATCACACTTTTATTAGCGCCACTATCGAGGAGAGCTAAATAAGATTTGTCGAAAATACAAATCTGTGTAAACGGACGAATATCATTGTTCTTGTGCACTATAGAGGAAATAGTAAAGCATTTTAATCTCCGTCTATTTTCCCAAAATGCTTTCAGTCGTTGAGAAGAACGGCTTCTTTTGACAAACAATGCGTTGGCATTAAAAATTTCTGCTCGACGCAAACGATAATCTCGCAAGCGTTCATGATATGGCTTGAACGATCGATAAAATTTTAAATCTGGTGATTGATAAGAAATGTCAGGGGGTTGTAAAGTCGTGTCAGGTAGAGAAGTCATTATGTTGGAATCCCAGGCTAGTGTCGGATGTTCCTCGTTTGAATTTGGAGAACATCCTTCGTTAAGTTTTCCTGTGCTGGTCGACATTTGGGACAAGTAGGGCGATACATGTCTTTTAAGCCACAACCAAAACAGAAAATGCGACGAGTTTTTAGACAATCGTGATAACGATGACCAGATTCATCACAATTCCAACATTTTAACTTTTGTTTTTCAAGTAAGGCACAGATTTCTTCATTCGATTCAGGTTCTGATACAGATTGATTATCAGAATCCCCATCATGAGAATGCATTGACAACTCTCCTAGAAATATTCTCACGCTGTCTCGAACGCGTGTTTCTAAAGAAATCTTCGTGTCTATGGCATTCTCTTCGCAATATAGCTAGACTAGGTGTATCTATATGCAGTAACTCGTGCTTCAGATCAGATCTCAGATTATGTCTGACTTCTGTTATGATGTCAAACTCCGATAACGGGTTTTTGAGAGAATCTGCGATAGCCACCATCGCATCCAGAAAGTCATCAAAAGTCTCATTGGTTAATTGCTTTCTGTGTCTCATAGCCTGCTTAATATCTCGATCCGATCTTTGATCTTGATAACGTTCTCGTAACTTATTACATAGCTCAAACCAATTCATATGACCTGCCGTCTTATGAACTCGCCAATAAAAGGAAAGAGCAGAACCGGAAAAGAGTAAATTGGCAAATTGATACAATACGTCGAAGTTGCCATTGAAATATTGGGTCGTAAGATAATTAATACGATATATAAAATCTTTTATAGTAAGATCATTGGCTGAACCAGAAAACTTAATTTTCCAATTAGAAATAACATTGGAAATTCGGTCAGGCCTATCAGTGGAGTAGTCACTCATGTTCGTACGTCCATCTGACGCTCTGTTTCTCGAATTAGAGTCATTAGCTCTTGGCACATTGTCAGCAATCTCGTTATCCCATTCGAGCTGTGACTCGTCTCGAGATCCTCTTCGAAAGGAAGAAAGATTCAAGTTACGTAAAGCCGTGTTAATTTGCTCAGACACTGCTGCAGCAATACTTGTTCTATGAGCTTCTAAAGAACTTGATATCATTTGTTGAATGTGATCCTCATTACTCACATTGCCAATAGGAACGAATCTACCCGAGTCTCGCCTAGTTGCAGCACCAACTGATTGGCGTGTATTTTGGGTGTTTCTATTGGTCGACCTAGTTACTGGACGATTTCTTGGAATAGCTCCGCGGGATTATTACTCGCACCTCGAGGTCTACCCAATGTGGTTCGTGAATTGGCACCTGCCATACGTGACAAATTCTCGGCACTATGTGTAAGAGTACATGGCTGCCTACAATTTGGACAAGTGGTATTACCATTTAACCACTCTGACAAACAATAACTATGAAATTTATGTTTACACCGTGTTTCGGTAAAAGCTGTTTCAGAATTGACGTCGTTGCAAATAGTGCAGAGAATGGATTCTTGGGCCACGTTGCTTAACGAAACTAAATCCTCTGTACTACGCATAACTGCCATAATGAAATTTGTTTTCTCTATACAATTTTAAAATCGGAAAATAATATTCAACAATATTATTTAAATTCAGAAAATAATATTCAACAAAATTATTTATTCTCTCTCAAAAAATCTTTTAATTGGGACTTATCCTTTTATTACTTGTTGCTTAAAAACAAATATATATATCCTGCAATACTTCTTAGTAAATGAACTGAATCTATAAACTTCTTTGATTAGTTGATGAAGGAAAAGAGGAACTTGTCGAAATAATCCAACAAGAGCGAACTCAATTTTCTCACTCATTCAAACAGAATATAAAACTTACTGATAACTGAAATCTATCACTTGGTTTAGATCAACCTGAGGTTAATTCTAACATTCCAGAGTGATAAGATGACAAGTCGAATAAGCTTTAGAGACTACTAACTATGGGTTAGTATTATATTGGCCAACTTGATTGATTATTGGTTAGGCTCCACGAAAATTAGCAGACTACCTACACTTCCGAATAATCAAACAGCTGACACGCTGCACTACTAAAGATTTGGATGGCGGTTGAGGAAGGAAATGGGAATATGAAAAAGGTAACCGGAAGCGCGGGGATGCGATACCTAGATTCTGGATCGCTAATTGGTTGGACATTTTATTCTAACACAATTTCGGCTCAACGTTCGGGCACCATTTTATTAAATGGCGACTCCATTTAGAGCGCTTTTTTTTGTATTACTATCTCCGGCTCCACGTTTGAGTCGTTTTATTGTGTTACAATCTCCGGCTCCACGTCTGGGCCGATTTTATTTATATAAATGGCAACTCCATTTAGAGCTGCATTTCGCTGTATCACGATCTCCGGCTCCACGTCTGGGCGCCATTTTATTTATATAAATGGCAACTCCATTTAGAGCTGCATTTCGCTGTATCACGATCTCCGGCCCCACGTCTGGGCGCCATTTTATTTATTTTACGATCTCGTCTTGGGCGTCGTCTTATAATAAGACGACCCGTTGAGTGGGCAGCCAACTGGAAGCATACTCTGCCTACATTGTCGACTAAAGCTCAGGGAAAGTGGGGTGGGTCTTTTGCCACATAGTAAGCTACCGTGCCACACAGATAAAAGAAGGTAGACAGAGTTAAGACGGGAACAGACAGGATAGGTTATCAACCGAAAGACCGGTTAAGAAGTATACGCATTCAATATATATATATGAAGAACGAAGATGGTTATGTTCTTCTTATTTACCCTCCCAACCTGTAAAAGCTTCTGGCTCTATGCCTTTACCCAATTTAAGTAACAACAAGTAATATCAGGTGCCCATTACTTTATAATTTTATTTCGACTTCATGATTATTCCAAGAGTTTAATACCAAGAGAATTCAAATATACTATAATGCATGTACATAACTTCATTTTATGCATTATTTGCCTACTATATTAATTTTTCCTAGTATTTCCTAATAGGAAGGGTATGAATATAATACTGATAAGAATAATAATAGCAAAAATAATAGCTGTCATATACAAGTTACAAACGATTTTTGTGCGGCTATGCCGTACTTACACATACTCATTATACGCTGATTTTTTTATACTGCATCGATATCGACAGGCCTGTGATGATTGATGAGTTGATGAGCTGGGTGAACTTCAAAAAGGATTAGAATATATAACAGCTTTGATATAATATTATATACATACCACACCCATATGAGGACTTACTATTGGATTATATCTAACTTAAAATATAATACTACATATAAAATTTACATTTAAATTCAAATATGAATTATATTTTAATACTATTTTTAATTGAATTTACGTTATTTTGTTGAACATTTTGTATGGACAAGAAAAATTGTATACGAGAAAAGAAATAACAGCAACAAAGGCGGCAGAGAGTGCAACCGCACGGTCGGCGGCGTCAGGAACAGCAACGAGAATCAGCAGTGGCCTCCATTGACAAGCGCACTGTCAACACAACATCCAATCAGGGATGCGACGACGAGTGGCGCGGACTCGGCAACACTTAGCAGCGAGTCGTAGCAACGAGTCTGCAAAACGCGCAGCCTCAGCAGCGCATGGCGCAACTTCCACACTGGTAACGAGAAGTGGCCACGATCAGCTCTATGCTAATCCGTTCTCTCTCAAAAGAGTTTATCCGAAGCTTGTGTTCCTTCTGGAACCGTTTTAGCAACGCATGGCGTCGCTTCTACAGCCTTGTCTTTAAGTCACTAAAACTGGTGACTCAAATGCAAATATCTAGGCGTATGGTGGCAACTCCCTTTGCAAAGTTGTTGCCACGCCTTTTTGGCGCGGGGCCTCTGCAGTTGCAGATCAGTGGATGTGTGCTGTACAGTGGTCGTTGCCACGTGATTGCACACACAATAACCTACACCAGGAAAAACGTACCAATTAAAATTATGAAATTTGGTTATCTCGCTACGTACCTTGTAAAACCAACAAGAGGGCCAAAGAAAATAAAAACAATGCACTTTGAAAAGTGCGCACTCCCGAACAACACCAATAAAATATATATATTATATTATGACGGATGCCGTCAGATTTATTTTTAACATTTTGGCTGCGGCACACTATCTTTGTAGCTTTCGAATTGAAAAGTGATGGTCTAGCCTAGATTAAGCGTGAATATCGATATTGCTTGATTATCTAAGTTAGATATCGATATTATTTAATACGATACTTATGTGAATGGCAAAAGTGATCCCTGCCAACTCACTGCAAATATTCAATAGATAATTAATAATATACTAACATCTGTTGGCGAGTGCGTCAATCATCGAATGCAGATGTTATCGCGAGCAGCTGTTAGCTTGCACAACAGTCGCGTCGCAAATATCGATACCGCCATACAATTCAAATTCAAACTGCAATTAACGGACATTGCTCACCCCTACAATTTGGTTAAGGCTCCTCTGTTATTCGGGCCTTGATCACATACCACTGCTCTGATAGTTAGGCCTATGTTTTGTGCGACAATTATATTTTTGTTAATGAGTTCTTTTAATTTGATGGCTGACAGTCCAGTGGATGTAGCAAAATAGCTTAAAACAAATTTCCAATTGGCATAAAAGGCCTCGCACCATAAAAACGCAAATCTGCTTGCATAGTTCTCCTGATTTTTCATAGCCATCGTCCACAAAACATTCCACTTCGTCATGGTGGGAATTATATTGTAGCCCTTTCCGTATTGACATCTCATCAAATAATAATACAGCATTCTTACTGTTGTCATCCATTTTTGAAAATATTTCTTTCAATGCATTTATTAAGTGGTCATTCAGACCCGGAGTCATATTTTTTATTGGTGCCCATCTCAGTAACGATGATTTCGATGGGAGATTCAATTCAAGATCATCCCTCATAAATGAATACGCCTTAGCTGAATAAAAATTAATGCTTTGAGCTATTAGTCTTTCTTTATCTTGCCACTTTTTTTTATTGCTCTTTATCAGCATCTTGCAAAATGTGTTTGAATTCTCTGATAGTCCTTTCTTGTCAAGAATTCCAAATAGATTGCTGTCATTTTTTTTAGATTTTAAATATTTAAGTTTTCTTACTTTCTGCTTTCTTAATTTCATTTGCAGCAGCCTTATTTTCTTCGTATACATATTATTCTTTCTTTTCTGTTTATTGAGTTCTTCAATGGTTGACCAGTGTTTGTTCCTATAATGCATTTCGTTTTGTTCTTTTCTTAGGCAATTGTCGCAAAAGTTAATATCATTATTATTAGTTGGTATATCTACATCAACTTTGCTTACGGAGCTTTTGTTTTCATATATTGGGCTCTCTGCCATTTCCACACAATCAATGCTTGTGGGCTCCAGTGGCTTTTGTGCACTTTAAAAATAGAAATTGGTTCTATCTCTTCGCAAAATGAAAACACATCAGTGTTCTCTGTGAACAAACATGTATTTAAATTTAGCTTCGGCTCATCTACTAATCGCAGAGTCGGCAAAGCCCCTGCTTTTAATTTTTTACCCCCTAAATACTTCGACTCAAAATGTATGTTACATATTACCGCCCTAGCAATATTGACTCCCTTCTGTAATTTACATTTCGAAACCCATTCACGACGGAGATTTTCATTTTTCGGGAAGCGGAACAAACGGACAGGAAAGTGCTCTGAGCTATCCCTATAGCTTCGCTGGCATGAATCAATGCTGCAAGTAAACCCACTTCTCCTGACATCTTTTTTTATTAAATTAGCCATTTTAATATTTTATAAATCAAAAAATCGCAAGCAATTAATATCTCTAAAAATCGACGCAAGTCTTACCACACGCAGACAAATTAGAAAGAACAAGAAAAGCGCGGTTGAATAATGCAAAGGAAAATAGACAAAAAAACAACAAAAAATTGGCGCTTGCCAATCACTTTGCTTTCCATATATGTACATATGTACATATTTGCATATACACATATGCATGTTACACAAGCTTATGGTAAATTAATAAGAAGAAGAAAAGCGCGGTCAAAATGATAGAAAAGAAAATTTGTCAATCAAAACAAAACAGATTAAACTGTCGACAAACAAAAATAACAATTGGCGCGTGCCAATCACTTGTAGTTGCAACAACAACTCTTGCAATGTGTACACACATACACACGGGCAATCTACACACGTATACAACCCACCCCAATTCTAGACAGTTTGGCATTTAGAATTAGATAATATTTCTGAAATAAATAATAATTGTTTTTCATTGACTAATAATTAAAAAAAAGTATAATTTTAAATATATTTTCTGAAAAATATTGTTTTTATTTTTCTATTTTGTAATATTTTAGTTAGTAAAAAAATTTAATCAAAAAGTTTTTAATAAAAAAAATAGAATTTATAAATGAATATTTAAATTTTTTATTTGTAAAAAATGAAAAAAAAATGAAAATATAAATAAAAAATGAAAATAAAATATAAATAAAAAAAACGGGATTTGAACCCAAGCACTTTTCCACACCCGCCAACACATTACGAGTAAAGCCAACGCACTTTGATTTTCGGTGGCGGTAAATTGCCAATATATAGGCACGAAGAGTCGAAGGCACGAACAGTCACTCGACTTCATCTTCGAGACTTTCGTCGCGGCAAAACAAAATTGACGTGCGCTAGCTGCTTGTCAGTGAGGCAACTGCACGTTGCAAAACTTCACATGCATACACATACTGACATAGGTGAGCATGTAGATACATACACGCATACATAGAAGCGAGAGCAGAGCGCAACGAAATGCGCCCGTGCTCATCGCTCCGCATTTGATCTGCGACTGAACTCAACGCTGCGCGCTGCGTTAGAACTTCGAATTTTCGAATGAGCCGAAGAGGCTCGGTGTTCGAATCGCAGCGCACGGCCCGACTGGGGCGGCAATAATACTGTTTTTAATGATGCCTTTTGGTTGTATGGCGTGACGCATCTATGTATTGTATGGTTAGTGATTGAACCTTCAAAAGATTACTAAAGACAAGAACCTCTTCATACATTTGAAAGCTTGGCGCGAATTTCGAACTCCTTTAAAATTCGAATTCGCGTCAGTTTCTCACCATGAGCTGGCAAGCCCCCCGTTCCCCCAAAGCCAAGCCGCCTAGAAAGAAGGGCAACGTTAAATATAAAAATACTGACTCCAGCGACTCCGAGCCTGGAGAAATAAAGCGCAAGAATGCCAAAAAAGCCGTTAAGGAGGACAAGGCCAGCACCAGCGAGGCAGCCAAAGCTGCATTAATGGGCAAACTTAAAAATAACTCATTCGGAATCCTATCTGAGGACGATGATGAAACGGATTCTAGTGATGATTACGAAGAGAAACCAGCTGCTCCTAAGACATCCAAAAAGGATGACCAAGAAGAAAAAGCACCCAAGGAGATCAAGCCACCGCCAATCTTCATCCCGGATGTAACCAGCATCAAGGAGCTTTCCAAAGCCGTCTCTGGCGCCTTAGGCAAAGATGTAGAGGTCACATACAAAGCCAGCCAGAACAACTTCATTCGAGTCATGACCCCCAACAAGGATGCCTTTACCAAACTAAAGACTTTCTTGAGCGATAGTAAAAATAGATTCCACACCTTTCAACCCCGAGATGAACGCGCCTACCGGGTGGTCATCAAAGGCCTCCACCACTCGACCGATTTGGAAGACATCAAAGAGGGACTCGGCCGCCACGGGCACAATGTCAGGGATGTCCACAATCCCAATAAAAGGGGTACAAAGAAGCCTCTAAACCTCTTCTTCGTAAGTCTGGAGCCGGCCAAAAAACAATAAGGAGGTATACCAGATCAAACGGATATGCAGCACCATGGTCACGGTTGAACCGCCGATCAAATTCAACGATGTCCCCAATGCTACCGCTGCCAGGCCTTCGGCATACCCAAAGATACTGCCACCTCGACCATCGTTGCGTCAAGTGTGGAGACGAGCACTCCACTGCTGAATGCAAAAAGAACGCCAGTGAACCGGCTTTCTGCCTTAACTGCAAGGGCCCACATGCGGCCTCATACAAAGGCTGTCCAGCTTACAAGAGAGCGAAGAGTGTTTTTGCCCCAGGCAGGCAACCTCACGTTACCAGCCGCCCCACCTCAGCAAGATCGACCCCAACGCAAGCAGAATCGACCCAAATGTTAGCTATGCCAATACAGCAAGAAACGCTGCCCCACAAGATAACATCCTACATCCCAACGCCAACTTAATCCCACCAAGCAATTCCCTTGACGCGGCAATGGCCAGAATGGAGGCCATGTTTGAGCGCATGATGGAAAAGGTCATGAGTCAAATGACCCAAATGCTTGCTACCGTTTGCAAATCATTATGCAAACGGGATTAAACATAACGATCTGGAACGCTAACGGCCTGATTAAAAGCCGGCCAGAAGTGGAACACTTTATCCACACACACAACACAGACATACTCCTTGTGGGAGCCTGTACCTCCAATGATCTCTGAGAGCGAGAGCGAGAGTGAATAGACTACCGCGCAGAAATATATATTGAAAAGTGATTAGTGATTTGTTTATTATTGATACAATTACCGGGGCAATACATTGGCGACGAGGTAAATAAAACCAAATAGTGAAAGTAAAAAAAAAAATAATAACAAATAAGCGCATAATATAAAAAAAAAATAAATACGTATAACAAGCATAAATTTTCAATTGCACTATCCTTTTGCACACCATTCGTCACGTAGACACATCAAATTTTCAATTGCACTATCCTTTTTCGCACACTGTTTGTCACGTAGGCATAGAACTGGTGTTGCTATGTACGTATGTACGCATATATGCATATACACGCATATATATATGTAAAAAAAAAGGAGATAGACATATTACACACGAGATATGTATATATGTACATATGTATGCAAATATAAAAGGTGTGAAAGTGAAAAACTAAGCTGACAAAGAAAAAAAAGAAAAGAAAAGAAGTAATCTGAAAAGGAGTTTCAGAGGCAGTTAGCCATATATATATGTACTAAGCTGACAAATGTCAGAGACAGTAAAAGAAAAAAAAAACGTACGTATGTACAGAATACGAGCTGGCTAAAGTCAGGGACAGAATTGTCAGTGAAGTGAAACTCAGTTTCACTAAATAAATGATATATATATATGTACACATATATATAGAGATATTCAAGTTCATTACAGATGAACGCGGAAACCATTAAACCATTCTTGTGCGAAAGCATTGACAAGGCACTACTTCGTTGTGAGTGGGAGAAATGGCTAAGAGCATTTCAGATCTATGCCGAGTCAGAGGAGATCGTTGCGAACAAGCAAAAGAGGACTAAATTACTCCATTTAGGTGGAACACAACTGCAATCAGTAGCGTATTCACTGCCCGATGCCATAGTCGATTTCAACGAAGATGAACAAAACGATGTATTCCAGGTATTGGTGGACAAGTTAACAGCGTTCTTTTCACCCAAACAAAATTCGTCATTTGAAAGACACATGTTCCGGAGTTTGATTCCAGCTGGCGACGAAAGCTTTGCCAAATTTGTTTTGCGCCTAAGGCAACAAATGAAAAGGTGCGATTTTGGATCAACGAAAGCTGACATCGAAGAGATTTGTCTCAAAGATAAAGTAATCGACGCATGGGCGTCGGGAGATCTAAAAAGGAAACTATTGGAAAAGGAACATTCATTGGATGAGATACTCGAGGCTTGTCAAGTGGACGAGGAAATAAGAAAACAATCAGAGATGATGACAAAGGGTACAGAAGAGCCGGCAAACAGGGTCATGGCGAGTAAACCGAAAGAAAATAGGCGACATTTCGAATGCGGGAGATGCGGACGTACTGGCCACAAAGATGACTGTTCTACATGTCCAGCTCGACAGTCAAAATGTAATCGGTGCGGGCGTCTTGGCCATTTTGGACGAAAATGTAGGACGAAGTTAAAAAGACAACATTTCCAATCAAGATTTTCTAATCAAGATGAGACGGGCTCCTATGCTAAAAAGCCAAAAACGGAAGATTGTTTCAAAATTAATTGCGATGAGCAAGAAGAATGGATTAAATGCAAAATCGGGGGGACAGATACATCTCTGATCATCGATTCTGGGTCTCGCTATAATCTCATCTGCTACGACGACTGGTCCACGCTAAAAAGGAATAAGGCCACAGTGTTCAATGTTCGCCCCAACTCACAGAACCAGTTCAAAGGATACGCTTCAGACCAAATTTTGAATGTAATTTGCGTATTTGAAGCACCAATTTCTGTGGGTGAACAGGCTGAAATGATTGCCTCCTTTTTCGTCATTGAAAAAGGAAAACAGTCATTGCTGGGACGAGAAACTGCCATTAAATTGGATGTGCTACGGCTTGGACTACAGGTGAATCACATTGAGGAGGTATCAGTTTTTCCGAAGTGGAAGGGGGACAGTGTCAAATTGGCAATAAATCCAGACATAAAACCGGTACAACAGCCCATGCGAAGGATACCAATTGCATTAGAAGAAAAGGTGCGCGAAAAGATTCAGGATGCTCTAAGGCGAGATATTATTGAGCCGGTAAATGGACCGAGTGCTTGGATTTCACCAATGGTTCTAGTTTTCAAAGAAAATGGAGAGATTCGATTATGCCTGGATATGCGGCGAGCAAATCAAGCCATTTTGAGGGAAAATCACCCTTTACCGACATTTGAAGCGTTCATGACTCAACTCAGAGATGCTAAATATTTCTCCAGACTAGACCTCAAGGATGCATACCACCAACTCGAGCTACATGAACAAAGCCGAGAAATAACAACGTTTATAACTCCGTTAGGATTATTTCGGTATAAGCGATTGATGTTTGGAGTCAACTCGGCACCAGAAATATTCCAAAGGAGGCTTGAGCAATTATTGTCGGGTTCCTCAAATGTTCTAAATTACATAGATGACATCATCGTTTTTGGAAAAAACTGAGGACGAGCACGATGAAGCGTTGAAAAGAGTTCGTGGCATTCTAAATGAAAACAATGCAGTATTAAATGAAAAGAAATGCGTCTACAAAGCCTCCAAATTACATTTTTTAGGTCACATATTATCGAATCATGGCATCGAGGCAGATCCAGAGAAAATTAACACCATTACATCTTTTCGATCTCCGAAGAACAAGGACGAGACTCGGAGTTTTCTGGGCCTTGTAACTTATGTAGGAAAATTTATTCCAGAGTTAGCAAATAAAACAGACCCATTGCGACGGCTGCTCAGAAAGGATGAGAAGTTTATCTGGGGTGCTAAGGAACAGGATGCGTTTGATAAACTCAAATCTTGTCTGACGAAAATTCCGAACTTGCAGTATTTCAATCCAAAGCACAAAACACAGTTAATTGCAGACGCCAGTCCGGTCGCATTAGGAGCTGTTTTGTTGCAATTTCATGGAGACGATGAACCGAAAATAATATCTTTTGCAAGCCGAAGCCTGACAGATGTCGAAAAGCGTTATTCACAGACCGAGAAGGAGAGTCTTTCATTAGTGTGGGCAGTGGAAAAATTCTTCTACTATCTAGCTGGATTAGAATTCGAACTAATAACGGATCATAAGCCACTTGAGACCATTTTTAAACCATCGCCGAAGCCTCCAGCGAGAATCGAAAGATGGCTCCTCCGTCTCCAAGCTTTCAAATTCGTATTTAAATACAAAACCGGAAAGGAGAACATTGCGGATACCTTCTCTCGACTGTGCAGATTAAGCCCAGGATATTGTTATGACATGAAAGGCGAACATAGCATCCTGCACGTAATCGAAAACGCGACTCCGTCGTCCATGACGATCACTGAAATTGCGGAGAAAAGCATTCACGACGAGGAGATCGTCGATGCAATGTCGTGTCTGCAGGACGAATCGTGGAACACTTCATCGTCAAACAGCCTGTTCCCGTTCAGACATGAACTCTCACTTATTGGATCTATATTGTTACGAGGAACCCGCATAGTTATTCCATCGGCGCTAAGACAGGAAATTCTAACGTTGGCACACGAGGGCCATCCAGGAGAGTCGGCTATGAAGCGACGATTGCGGTCCAAGGTATGGTGGCCACAAATAGATCGAGACGCGGAGAAGTTCGTCAAATCATGCAGAGATTGCATAATGGTATCGCAAGCATCAAACCCCACGCCTATGAAGCGAACTACATTTCCAGAAGGACCATGGATTTTTGTAGCTACAGATCTATTGGGACGCTACCGAACAACGAACACATCTTGGTCCTCATCGACTACTATTCGAGGGTACATGGAGTACAAGTTTCTAAAATCTATATCTTCAATGTCGATAATCAGTGCCATGAAAGAGATTTTCACCAGAGTAGGCTATCCTAAAAAGCTGAAAACGGACAACGGAAGGCAATACATTAGTACGGAATTTAAGGAATACTGCAAACAATGCGGAATAGAGCAAGTAACATCGCCACCCTACTGGCCTCAAGCCAATGGGGAAGTAGAGAATATAAACTGGTCGTTAGTGAAAAGGCTCAAAATTGCATACACGAACAAAAAGAACTTCAAAGAAGAAATTCAATCATTCGTCATGATGTATAATGTCACTCCCCATGGAACCACAGGATCTGCACCAACGGAATTAATGTATAATCGAATAATAAGGGACAAGATTCCGGGTATTCAAGATTTAATGGGAGAATACAGTGATTTGACAGAAAGAGATCGTGATTTGGCAAACAAACAGAAAGGCAAGGAACATGCAGACAAGAGGAGAGGAGCGAAAGAAATCAATGTGGAAGTGGGAGACAAGGTTTTTCTCAAAAATTTAATTTTTCCTCACAAACTTACACCCAACTTTGACACCACCGAACACGTAGTAGAAGAGAGAGAGGGAGACATCATAAAAATAACAAGCGGAGGGAAGACGTTGACAAGAAATGTGAGCCATGTAAAAAAGATTCCACAAACACCATTTTCACCTGAGACCAGCGATCACTCTTCACACTCCCAAAGCACAGGTGGCGTTCGGCAGCCTTCTACTTTCAGGACACCTGAGGAATCGACGACTGAGACGACATCGATGCCCGGAGGACTGAAGCTGAAGCTCGTCAATAAGGGAGGGATGTGGGAGCCTGTACCTCCAATGATCTCTGAGAGCGAGAGCGAGAGTCATTAGTACTCTCAATACTACTACACTCTGACTCTCTCGTATTCTTGTATTCTTGTACTCTATTTAGTCTAATTCGTTGAGCCGGAGTGAATAGACTACCGCGCAGAAATATATATTGAAAAGTGATTAGTGATTTGTTTATTATTGCTACAATTACCGGGGCAATACACTCCTCATCTCCGAAACTCACTTCTCCAATAGATCATACATCCGACTTCACGGGTATGACATCATCCACGCTGACCACCCTAGCGGCAGAGCTCATGGCGGAGCGGCAATTATTATTAAAGTACAACGAGCTGAGTACCTTAGAGGAAGTACTAGGCGACCTTACAGTCGCCGCGGTCTACCTCCCCCCCAGACACAGAGTATCAGAAAGGCATTTTGATCTGCTGCTGAGCAGTCTGGGTAACAGATTTCTAATTGGGGGCGATTTCAACGCAAAGCACCGATGGTGGGGATGCCCGAGTCAGCAACCCTAAAGGAAGCGCACTACTTAGGTGCATCCAGCGCAGGAGCATCGTATGCCACACCACAGGAGAGCCCACCTACTGGCCAACAGATCCGACCAAAATTCCCGACACCCTGGACATGGCCCTCTCCAAAGAATTTGATAGTGCCAAAGTCTCGTTGTCTTCTAACGCGGACCTTTTCTCCGACCACAGCGCAGTGGAACTGCGGCTGAACCTCCCTGCACTGAGAAAGCTGCACATCCCAGGATGATCAAGAGGAGCACGAGACTGCAATCCTACAAAGCCTGGCTAACGGAAAATGTCAACCCAGTGCAAGATCTTACCTCCACCGAGCAAGTGGACAACGCCATCAACGAGCTCACGCAACACATGCACAACGCCGCAGCACATGCTTCCCCCAGAGCCCCGATCTCTCCTAGACTACCAACGAGGGTCCTACACCTTTGGTCTTCAGAGATCGCCTCGCTAGTAGCTGAGAAGAGACGGTTGCGACGAGTATGGTTCCTATCCAGAAATCCTAGAGATAAAAGGGTATTTAACAGAGCCGCAAAGCAGCTTAAGGATAAGCTCCTAAAGCTCAGGCAGAGCTCGTTTGAAGAGTTCCTGGCCAATGTTGAGCCTGGAGACCCACAGCACAACCTTTGGCAGGTCACTCGTCATATAAAACGACCTACTAAGAGAGTTGCTCCAGTCCAGCGTGCTAGTGGCGCCTGGTGCCGCACAGAGCAAGAAAGAGCTGAAGCTTTTGTGGAGCACCTCAGCGAAGCCTTCAAGCCGATAATAAGATGCACCGACCTGGATATCTCAGCTACGCATCGTGCCCTACAACTATTAGATGAAAACACCAACAACAACCAAGAAGAGCTAGCTATGGTCTCGGTGGATGAGGTGAAACTTGAGATCGAGGGACTCAAGACGAATAAATCGCCGGGCGCTGATGGCATTGAAGCACTGGCTGTTAAGCTTCTTCCCCCTCCCTGCCTACAACTCCTCGCCAACATATACAACAGGTGCTTTCAGCTAGGACATTTTCCAACCATCTGGAAACGAGCAGAGGTAATTCTTATACCCAAACCTGGCAAACCTGAAGCCAATCTTGGCTCTTATCGTCCGATAAGTTTGCTGTCGATACTCTCCAAAATACTCGAAAGAGTATTTTTGCGCAGAGTATTGCCAGTGCTGAAAGAAGCTGGGTTGATTCCGGATCACCAGTTTGGCTTCAGGCGTTCTCACTCCACCCCGGAACAATGCCACCGTTTAGTCAGAGTGATATTGGACGCATTCGAGGAGAAGAACTACTGCTGCGCCGTAATGCTTGACGTGAAGCAAGCTTTCGACAGAGTCTGGCACCCAGGGCTACTGCTTAAGCTTAAGAGAAACCTGCCTCAACCCCATTACGCATTTCTGCAATCTTACCTCGACAACAGAAGCTTTTATGTAAGATGCGGAGATGCGCGATCTACCACAAAAGGTATCGAAGCCGGTGTACCACAAGGCAGCGTCCTAGGCCCTCTATTGTACACGTTGTACACAGCGGACATGCCTACATTTTTCAACGAGAACCTATTGGTTGCCACATACGCCGATGACACAGCCTTCCTTGCCACAGCAGGAACCCCACAGGATGCGTCGGAAATTATTCAAAATCAGCTAAACACCATCGAGCCCTGGCTGCGGAGGTGGAACATCTCGGTAAACCCTGAGAAGTCCACGCAAACCACATTTGCACTCCGCAACGGCAATTGCCCGCCTGTCAGTCTCAATGGGGATAATATTCCCGAAAATCCCACGCCCAAATACCTGGGCATGACGCTCGACAGGCGGTTAACATGGCGCACACACATCCTAAGGAAGAGAAAGCAGGCTGAAGAGAGGCTGAAGCAATTCCAATGGCTCATTGGAAGACGCTCGAAGCTTAAAAGCAAACTTAAACTGCTTGTCTACAAAACCATCATTAAGCCAATCTCGACTTATGGCATCCAGCTGTGGGGCACTGCCTGCAGGAACATCCAAAGGCTGCAGAACAAGGCTCTGAGAATGGTCTCGAACGCTCATCCTTACCATGACAACAGCACCATCCACGAGGTACTCAGGGGTTCCCTGGGTAGAAGATGAAATTCGAAAGTGAGCACGAATTACATCAACAGGCTCCATAACCACCCAAACACATTGGCCATCAACATCTTGGACAACAGCCAAACCGTCAGAAGACTTAAAAGAAAACACCCCCTCGACCTGCCCATGGAGGATGACGATTATCCCTCCAGAACCCTACCAACCATCTCTTGTGAGAATTTAATCGACAAGGCTGCCTCAAAAAATTTAATTATTGTCCGTACCGACAGATTTTAAATAAATAATTATTGACGAAAAAAAAAAAAAAAAAAAAAAAAAAAAATGTTGCACTAATTTAATAATGCAACAGTAAAACTTCATTATTATTAACTTTTTTAATCATATTGCCTTCTATATGATTATTTTCATATATTATTTATATATGACTTATGCCGGCATGACACTCCATATACATAGTCATATATATTTCACTTGTGAAATTTTTCTCATATGACATGCCTGCCCGATCTCACCACCCCTATATAGGTTTTGTGACACGTTTTCTACAATGCTCTTATTTTATTTAGTATTACCATCTAACGTATCTTTTTGTTGCACTAATTTAATAATACAACAGTAAAACTTCATTATTTTTAACTTTTTTAATCATATTGCCTTCTATATGATTATTTTCATATATTATTTATATATGACTTATGCCGGCAAGACTCACTCCATATACATAGTCATATATATTTCACTTGTGAAATTTTTCTCATATGACATGCCTGCTCGACATCACCACCCCTATATAGGTTTTTGTGACACGTTTTCTACAACCAGCTCATTTTACTAAGGTATACCACCTAATGTATCTTTATGTTGCACTAATTTAATAATGCAACAGTAAAACTTCATTATTTTTAACTTTTTTAATCATATTGCCTTCTATATGATTATTTTCATATATTATTTATATATGACTTATGCCGGCATGACACTCCATATACATAGTCATATATATTTCACTTGTGAAATTTTTCTCATATGACATGCCTGCCCGACCTCACCACCCCCTATATAGGTTTTGTGACACGTTTTCTACAACCCGCTCATTTTACTAAGGTCAACCACCTAATGTATCTTTATGTGGCACTATTTTAATAATACAACATCAAAACTTCATTATTTTATTATCAATAATTTGTATTAAATACTAGTACAATCGTAAATTGTTTAACATTGTTTAAAATTTTTGTCAAAGTTGAACTCATATCTCGGTAGAACCTTATATCATATGGCTGCAGTTCAATAAAAAATTCACCAAGTCCAAAAAATTTTTTTCTCAAGTTAAATTCAAAATCTTATCTCATTTTATTAAAAAACTGTATAAAATGATATATAAAAAGTTTTTTCTTCAATTTTCATATGTTGAATTTTTTTGTCAAAGTTGACCTCATATCTCGGTAGAACCTCATATCATATGGCTGCAGTTCAATAAAAAATTCACCAAGTCCAAAAAATTTTTTTCTCAAGTTAAATTCAAAATCTTATCTCATTTTATTAAAAAAACTGTATAAAATGATATATAAAAAAGTTTTTTCTTCAATTTTCATATGTTGAAATTTTTTGTCAAAGTTGAACTCATATCTCGATAGAACCTTATATCATTATGGCTGCAGTTCAATAAAAAATTCACCAAGTCCAAAAAATTTTTTTCTCAAGTTAAATTCAAAATCTTATCTCATTTTATTAAAAAACTGTATAAAATGATATATAAAAAGTTTTTTCTTCAATTTTCATATGTTGAAATTTTTTGTCAAAGTTGAACTCATATCTCGGTAGAACCTCATATCATATGGCTGCAGTTCAATAAAAAATTCACCAAGTCCAAAAAATTTTTTTCTCAAGTTAAATTCAAAATCTTATCTCATTTTATTAAAAAACTGTATAAAATGATATATAAAAAGTTTTTTCTTCAATTTTCATATGTTGAAATTTTTTGTCAAAGTTGAACTCATATCTCGGTAGAACCTCATATCATATGGCTGCAGTTCAATAAAAAATTCACCAAGTCCAAAAAATTTTTTTCTCAAGTTAAATTAAAAATCTTATCTCATTATATTAATAAACAGTATAAAATGCTATTTAAAAAGTTTTTTCTTCAATTTTCATATGTTGAAATTTTTTGTCAAAGTTGAACTCATATTTCGGTAGAACCTCATATCATATGGCTGAAGTTCAATAAAAAATTTACCAAGTCCAAAAAATTTTTTTCTCAAGTTAAATTCAAAATCTTATCTCATTTTATTAAAAAACTATATAAAATGATATATAAAAAGTTTTTTCTTCAATTTTCATATGTTGAAATTTTTTGTCAAAGTTGAACTCATATCTCGTAGAACCTCATATCATATGGCTGCAGTTCAATAAAAATTCACCAAGTCCAACAAATTTTTTTTCTCAAGTTAAATTCAAAATCGTATCTCATTATATTAATAAACTGTATAAAAATGATATTTAAAAGTTTTTTCTTCAATTTTCATATGTTGAAAATTTTTTTTTCAATGTTGAACTCATATCTCGGTAGAACCTCATATCATATGGCTGAAGTTCAATAAAAAATTCACCAAGTCCAAAAAATCTTTTTCTCAAGTTAAATTCAAAATCTTATCTCATTATATTAATAAACTGTATAAAATGATATTTAAAAAGTTTTTTCTTCTATTTTCATATGTTGAAATTTTTTGTCAAAGTTGAACTCATCTCTCGGTAGAACCTCATATCATATGGCTGCAGTTCAATAAAAAATTCACCAAGTCCAAAAAATTTTTTTCTCAAGTTAAATTCAAAATTGTATCTCATTTTATTAATAAACTGTATAAAATGATATTTAAAAAGTTTTTTCTTCAATTTTCATATGTTGAAATTTTTTTCAATGTTGAACTCATATCTCGGTAGAACCTCATATCATATGGCTGCAGTTCAATAAAAAATTCACCAAGTCCAAAAAATTTTTTTTCTCAAGTTAAATTTAATATTGTATCTCATTATATTAATAAACTGTATAAAATGATATTTAAAAAGTTTTTTCTTCAATTTTCATATGTTGAAAGTTTTTGTCAAAGTTGAACTCATATCTCATGTCTTAATTTGTGCCACTAATATGATGGCGATCTTTTGCTACCAAACACATAATTGTGTATGAAATAAATGCATACTTAAAATACGCAAGTATTCTGTTCATATAGATACATACATAAATGTATATATATTTTTTTATATCATGCATATTTTTAATTTTCGCCACTAATATGATGGCGCCCTTCTGGCTACCAAATTCATGTAATTGCGTACCAAATAAATGTATATTTAAAATACACAAGTATTTTGTACACATAGATATACCATGCATATTTTTAATTTGCGCCACTAATATGATGGCGTCCTTCTGGCTACCAAATAAATATATATAACTAACGCTTACTAAATAAATGCATATTTAAAATATACAAGTATTTTGTACACATAGATATACTATGCATATTCTTAATTTTCGCCACTAATATAATGGCGTTCCTTTTGCTACCAAATAAATATATACAACTTGTTGGCGGGCGAACTAAATTTTCTACTGGGGCTTTGCCAGCGCATTTCCTACTGGGCATTTGTAATCGGTGATTCTCTTTTGCGCATTAGAATTTCACCGTTACGTCCGCTAGAAGTAGCAATGCAGCTGCAAATTTCGGCAGCGTGATTTACTTTGAATTTGTATTTGAGCCCAAGCAGAGGCAAATAATTGTTAACAATTAAATAGGGATTTGAAGGTGTGCGCAGAGCACGAATGTAAGTAAAATTATGAAATTATATTGAAATGTACGAAATATAATGAAAATAATAAAGATTTCAGCAATATTTGACCCACTACAAGTTGTTGTTTTCGAGTAGTGGATTGCTCGAAGTACGAGCAACGGCACACCAACCAAGGCACGGATCCGGTGCCAACATTCTGAAATATTCAGTCTCATTCTGAAATATTCTTGCTAAAACTCGAATATTCAGTCTTATTTTGGAATATCAGTCTGAATCTGGAATAATATCAGTTTTTTGGAGATAAACATATTGTGTGTGGAGCACTTTGAAAGTTTGCAATTTGGAGTCGTGACATAACCTCAACCACGACTATGGCAAATCGGGAGGAACACGTGCCTGGAAAAGAGATGACGAGTGATAGTCAGCAATTAGATGGAGCTGCTCCTCAAGATCCAATTGGACCTGCCAATGGTTTACATGAAGCCGTCAATGTGCAGGCAGCTGTCGCGGGTTTTGAGCGCAATGGAGCAGCAAATATAGGCCGCTCATCGTCGTCATATGGAATCAGCACGTCGTCGAGTTCATCAACTCCTATCCAGCATAAACCGGCGAACACACAAATGTACTTTGATAGTTCGGGATATGGCACGGTGGTCAACAAGCTCCATATGGATTCATCTCGTGGAGGATTGACAATGCCATATCAAGCGAACACTGCAGCAGCGATGGGTGGTATAATCAATGGATTGCCACAGCCGGGATCAATGGGATTGCCCAATAATCTTCAACAACCAAATGACATGCACGCTGCCAATTCATTGGCTAGGAGTGGGCCTTTGACGGCCGCTCAAATTAGTGCACGACATGTCATCAGCCGAGATCTACCTACTTTCACTGGAAAGCCTGACGAATGGCTGCTGTTCATTAGCAATTATGAGCAGTCAACGGAAATATGTGGATTCAGTAACGAGGAAAATCTTATACGCTTACAGAAGTGTCTTAAGGGCCAGGCACTGGAAGCGGTACGCGGAAAATTGATGGTGCCAGATACAGTGCCGTATGCAATTGGAACATTGAGAATGCTGTATGGCCGACCAGAAATAGTACACGCCGCGTTACAAGGAAAATTGAGAGACGAGCCAGCGATAAAGGCAGATAATTTGGACTCCGTCATTCGACTAGCCCTTGCTGTCCAAAATTACTGCGCAACTATGTCTGCATTGGGTCTTCATGACTTTTTGCATGATCCTGTCTTGTTGAACGAATTGGTCGCAAAGATGCCGAGCAGTATGAAGTTGGACTGGGGTCGACACCAATTGGCAAATCAAAGCGTCAACATGGCCACATTCGACAATTGGCTTTTCAATGTGGCAATGTGTGCCAGTATGGTAACTCCGTATGATGTCGGACGAACGACCTCAGCCAAAGCTTCAAAAGAAAGGTTGTTTGTACACAGTGTTACCGACAACAATGAGGAGACTCAACAGCGACAGCATCATGGAGAATCAGAGAAGACTACATGCCCAAAATGTGGAGGCACGCACCGACTGTCGGAATGTGTCGACTTTCGAGCATTGAACGTTAAACAGCGCTGGGAGTTTGTGAAATCGAAACGGCTATGTTTTTGTTGTTTCTGGCGGCATCTCGTACGAAACTGCAAAGCTAAAGAAACCTGTGGCGTCGATGGATGCAAATCAATTCACCACGTACTGCTGCATACCGCCGCAGGCAATGATGGCAGAAAGCTGACTGGGCAAACAGTGCCTCGATCTGCCAACAAGGAGGAGTCTTCAATCATGTTTCATGGAAAGACGGCGAGTAGCCCTCTCTTTCGTTATATTCCGATAACGATCCACGGCAAATCCAAATCTGTGAAAACATTTGCTTTGGCCGATGAAGGAGCTGCTTGTTCTTTAATTGAAAGATCCTTGTCTGACGAGCTCGAGCTAGAAGGACCGGCAACTCAATTGTGCCTGAAATGGACAGGTGATGTTTCTAAGGTTGAAAACAATTCGCAATCGTTGGACATCACTGTATCAACTACGAGTATGGAATCGCAGCGATACACTCTGAAAAGTGTGCGAACAGTGTCTGATCTCGACCTACCAGAGCAAAGCCTCGACCAGCAATTATTGGAGTCTCGGAGTCACCTCTGTACGTTGCCTATAGATCCCTATTCCAACGTACGAGCACGAATCATCATTGGTCTCGACAACATTAAATGGACTATTCCGCTGGAGTTGCATGAAAGTGAAGACGACGATGTTATTGCAGCACGTTGCAGGCTTGGCTGGGCTGTTTACGGCCGCTCAGCAAAGGAATACTCATCGATTCCACGCCTGCTACATATTTGCCAATGTAGTGAGACTGGCAGTTTGGATGTTGCATTGAAAGAGTACTTTTCTTTGGAATCTCTGGGAATTGTCGCTACGATCAATCCATTACGATCCAAAGACGATGAGCGATCGATGCAAATCATGGAAGCAACGACAACGTTCTTGGCAGACGAGAAAAGGTGGCAAACTGGACTACTGTGGAGATTTGATAAAGTAGTCTTGCCTGACTCCTATGAAATGTGTCTTAAGCGACTAAAATGTCTCGAATCGAAAATGTCGAAAGATCCGCAGTTACGCAATTTCATGCTAACGACGATGAAAAACTATAAGGAAAATCGTTACATCAGACGCCTGGATGATAGTGAGTTGACGCGTAAAGATATAACATGGTTTCTTCCTATCTTTACCGTCACCAACCCTAACAAGAAGAAGACACGTTTAGTGTGGGACGCCGCAGCGAAGATCCAAGGAGTGTCTCTAAACGACTGCCTGCTAAAAGGTCCTGACACACTTGCATCATTGATGGGCATTCTAATACGCTTCAGAGAACGCCCAATTGCTATTTCGGGAGACATACGCGAAATGTTCCACCAAGTGAGGGTGCGACCAGAGGATCAGGCAGCTCAGAGATTCCTCTGGCGTGATGGAAACTCGCAACGGCCACCGGAGGTATATGTCATGCAAGTTATGACTTTTGGAGCATCATGTTCACCTTCCTTGGCGAGTTATGTTTTAAAACGCAATGCTCAACGTTATGAAGCTGAATATCCCGAGGCCGTAAAAGCCATTTGCGGCAACACTTTCGTCGATGACTGGCTTCAGTCTGTGGACTCAGTAACTGAGATGACAAAGCTGGCCCAGGCTGTAAAACTAATTCATGCTGATGGAGGATTTGACATGCGACACTGGACATCTAATTCTCAAACAGTAGTCTGTGCTCTTGAGAATAGATATGACATGTTGGACAAGCCAATTTGTTACCCAGACGTTGGTCCGGAAAAGGTTCTGGGCATGTGGTGGCAACCTGGAGAAGATTGTTTAACGTTTATGGTGAAGCCAAATACTATCGCAAAGGCTCTGGATGGTCGGCCAACTAAACGCCGCGTCCTGAGCATGATTATGACCATATTCGACCCCCTTGGAATTGTTGGATTTTTCAATATACGTGCAAAAATCATTCTGCAAAATATATGGAGGAGTGGAGTCGGATGGGATGAGCCGCTTAAAGAAGAAGACGAGGCAGACTGGCGTCGTTGGTTAGATTTGGTGCCAACGTTAAACAATCTGCGTATAGCCCGATGTTTGAAAGGAGTTAGTGCAGCTAGATGTCTGGAAATGCATACATTTGTAGACGCAAGTGTTAAGGCATACGCTGCCGTCGTATACATCCGAGCTGAAGTAGACGATCAAGTTCGTTGCAGTCTTGTAGCGTCGAAAAAAAGGGTTGCTCCATTAAAATCAATTTCGATACCTCGCATGGAACTCATGGCAGCTGTTTTGGGGCTGAGGTTGGCCAGATGTATCGAGTCTGAAATGTCAGTACACGTTGACAAGAAAGTGTTCTGGACAGACTCTAGAGACGTTCTATTCTGGATACGTTCGGATGTTCGTAAGTTTCACCAATTTGTTGCACTTCGCATTGGCGAAATCTTAGAAGGATCAGATGTGAGTAACTGGAGATGGGTCCCGTCAGCGCAAAATGTGGCCGACGATGGTACCAAATGGACAAGAACGCCTGTCATTAACGAAGCGAATAGGTGGTTCAGAGGGCCTCAATTTCTATATTCGGATGACTCTCAGTGGCCGCAGATGAACATTGATGTGAGCCAACATAGCAATACTATTCTGCAACACGTCGAAGAGCAATTGGAAGCCATGTCACCTTTGAGCTGTATCTCACCAGACCCAGAAAGATTCAGCAAGCTGGAGAGGTTGAGAGCCGCACAGTTGCGAGTATTGGATTTCTTGCGATCAATTGTCAAGAAGAGCATGGGATCGGAATTGAAGAAGTTATTATTACTTGAGCGGCCAATCGAGATGGATATTATTCTAATACGAATGTGCCAGGAAACCGAGTATTTCAGCGAGATGAAATGCTTGAAAACGGGAAGCAGTATTATGGATCGAAAGAGCAAGCTATTCAAATGCTCTCCGTACTTGGACGAGCTGAGCATACTGCGCGTCAAGGGAAGAATCGACCTAATAGAAGGAGTCGAAGTAAACCTAAAGCGACCCATAATCCTACCAAGAAGACATCGATTTACATTTCTGCTGGTTGAGTCGTATCATCGCCGGTACCATCATCTGTACGACGAGATCGTGGTCAATGAATTACGGCAAAAGTTCCTGATATTTGGTCTGAGAGCCTTGGTGAGAGAGGTTTCTCAAACTTGTCCAGCATGCCGGATGAGGCGCGCGCGTCCTAGGCCTCCAGAAATGGGAAGTCTACCGCGTGAGCGTTTGGCGCACCACTTGGCGCCGTTCACCTATACAGGAGTGGATTACTTTGGGCCCATCGACATCATCGTTGGACGACGGCACGAGAAGCGCTGGGGTGTTCTGTTCACATGCCTCACAATTCGTGCCGTACACCTGGATATCGCAACGTCACTGTCAACCGACTCTTTTCTTTGTATTCTAAAGGCATTTATAGCTAGACGTGGTTGCCCGCGACGAATGATGTCCGATAATGGGACTAACTTCCGAGGCGCGAGTAGAGTGCTAAAAGATGAAGTGGAGCGTATATCGACCAGGGATGTGGAGAGCAAATACCCAGAAATGGAGTTCATGTTCATTCCGCCAGGCTCACCGCACATGGGCGGTGCATGGGAAAGATTGGTACGCTCAACAAAGTCCATTCTAACGGAGATCTTGCCGCCTGGTGGATTGCGAGAAGAAGTGCTTCGTGCTGCGTTGGCTGATGTGGAGGGTATTCTCAACTCACGCCCACTCACATATGTACCACTGGAATCGGCAGACTCGGAAGCGCTTACACCGAACCATTTCCTCTTGGGCCACTCTAGTGGAATTCGTGAACGAGACAGCGAAATCCATAACGGTGACAAGCTTGCCAAAGGATTCAGAATTTCGAGCCAGTTAGCCGATCAGTTCTGGAAAAGATGGATTCGAGAATATCTGCCAACGCTTACGCGCCGTACCAAATGGTTCCAACCGCCGCCAGATTCGATCGCCGTGAATGACATTGTTGTTATCGCAGATGAGAATGGCAAACGAAACAGCTGGCCCAAAGGAGTTGTGGTAGATGTTCACCGATCGAGAGACGGTCAGGTACGGAGTGCCGTAGTGCGCACTAAAGAAGGTATTGTGACTCGCCCCGCCGTAAAGCTAGCCAAATTAGATTTGAAAATTGGTAATACACAACGCGAATGCTAGTGAATTACGGGGTGGGGAATGTTGGCGGGCGAACTAAATTTTCTACTGGGGCTTTGCCAGCGCATTTCCTACTGGGCATTTGTAATCGGTGATTCTCTTTTGCGCATTAGAATTTCACCGTTATGTCCGCTAGAAGTAGCAATGCAGCTGCAAATTTCGGCAGCGTGATTTACTTTGAATTTGTATTTGAGCCCAAGCAGAGGCAAATAATTGTTAACAATTAAATAGGGATTTGAAGGTGTGCGCAGAGCACGAATGTAAGTAAAATTATGAAAATTATATTGAAATGTACGAAATATAATGAAAATAATAAAGATTTCAGCAATATTTGACCCACTACAAGTTGTTGTTTTCGAGTAGTGGATTGCTCGAAGTACGAGCAACGGCACACCAACCAAGGCACGGATCCGGTGCCAACACAACTAACGCATACTAAATAAATGCATATTTAAAATACGCAAGTATTTTGTACACATAGTTATACCTTTGCATATTCTTAATTTTCGCCACTAATATGATGACGTTCCTTTTGCTACCAAATAAATATATATAACCAACGCATTATAAATAAATGCATATATAAAATACGCAAGTATTTTGTACACATAGATATACCATGCATATTCTTATTTTCGCCACTAATATAATGGCGTTCCTTTTGCTACCAAATAAATATATATAACCAACGCATAATAAATAAATGCATATATAAAATATGCAAGTATTTTGTATATATATAGATATACTTACTATGCATATTATTAATTTTCGCCACTAATATAATGGCGTTCCTTTTGCTACCAAATAAATATATATAACTAACGCATACTAAATAAATGCATATTTAAAATACACAAGTATATTTTGTACACATAGAT
The DNA here is from genome assembly GCF_009650485.2 of Drosophila albomicans. Taxonomy (NCBI): domain Eukaryota; kingdom Metazoa; phylum Arthropoda; class Insecta; order Diptera; family Drosophilidae; genus Drosophila; species Drosophila albomicans. Next base: position 18,622 of record NW_026263528.1, on the reverse strand, counting down.
ATATTATTTATTTATATATATATATATTATATAAATTTTCTTCTTATATGCGTAATTGTATAACACATAATTAATAATTATGCATACAATTTTGCATATTTATATATATAAATATATATAATATATTTTTTATATATGCCTTAAACATATATATTTTATCGAATCGTCAAGCAAAGGATAAGCTTCAGTGGATCGCAGTATGGCAGCTGCTCAACCACTTACAACACCTTGCCTGTTATAAAAGTCGTTTACAATTGATTCAAGGCTTTGTCATTGTATTAAATAATGTTTTAATATATAACTAGCGCGGCACCAGGTGATCGAAGATCCTCCCAATTTACTATGTTATATGTAACATTGGCATCACATCCATCGTCGTCTATTAAATGAATAATAAACTTTTAATGGTTTAGAAGCCATACAATTGCAAATTGCCCCTTATTTATCATTGCAGTCCAGCACGGATACGACCTTAGAGGCGTTCAGGCATAATCCAACGGACGTAGCGTCATACCACTGTTCGCTCGAACAAGTATTGTGCCATTGGTCCGTACCTGCGGTTCCTCTCGTACTACGCAGGAATGCTGTCGCAACAACGTTTTGTCATTAGTAGGGTAAAACTAACCTGTCTCACGACGGTCTAAACCCAGCTCACGTTCCCTTGCATGGTGTGAACAATCCAACGCTTGGTGAATTTTGCTTCACAATGATAGGAAGAGCCGACATCGAAGGATCAAAAAAGCGACGTCGATATGAACGCTTGGCCGCCACAAGCCAGTTATCCCTATGGTAACTTTTCTGACACCTCTTGTTAAAAACTCTTTAAACCAAAAGGATCGATAGGCCGAGCTTTTGCTGTCCCTGTGTGTACTGAACACCGAGATCAAGTCAGCATTTGCCCTTTTGCTCTCTATGTGTGGTTTCTGTCCGCACTGAGCTGGCCTTGGGACACCTCCGTTATTATTTGAGAGATATACCGCCCCAGTCAAACTCCCTACCTGGCAATGTCCTTGAATTGGATCATACCTGAGTAATTGGAGTTATTACCAAATTTTTAATTTAAGAACACATAAATGCACTCTCTCATTAATGAATTTGTTTGCGATTATATAACAAACTCGTGATACTTTGATCAAGAAGCTTGCATCAAAACCAATACCATAAGATATAATAAATATATCCGTATAATGGCTAGGAAATGATACACGTTCCATTTAATCAAGTAAGTAAGGAAACAATAAGAGTAGTGGTATTTCATTGTCGATACTAAACCGAAATTTAATATCTCCCACTTATTCTACACCTCTTATGTCTCCTTACACTGCCAGATTAGAGTCAAGCTCAAAAGGGTCTTCTTTCCCCGCTAATTATTCCAAGCCCGTTCCCTTGGCTGTGGTTTCGCTAGATATAGATAGGGACATAAAGACCAGTGTTTTACGTGTGCACCTGTCACAAGTGACTTATCACACGGTGCCCGAGCACAGGGATACAATTTAAGCGTTGATCAGCGCCCCCTTAGAGACTCTCCGCAGGTACACACTGAAGCACCAGCTGTTTGGGCTGGGTACTTCTCCTGTGTGGGGAGCGAGGCCCCACCTAAAACCTCTTCCGATTTTTGGTTATCGGCAACCGGTTGTATTTACGCAACTCCACGTCGAGCACTCCGCTCTCTCCGCATTTGGATGTAAACACAGCCACACCACGATGCTCCCGAAGGGCCACAACCCGTGCCAGAACGGACAAAAGTCCGCGGGCACCTGGCTCCCGTGGTACCAGAAAACCTCCGGTCAGGTTTCGTACCACAAGGGTACTACCAATTTAACTCCAAACAGTTAGCGTTGGGTGACGCACCTCGAGAATCGCTTCGTACGATAAGTGGAGGTCCACTGTGGTGAAATTCTAAGACCCGTCATCCACACGGGTGAGTCAGTTTTAGCTATAAGCTCGGGACTGACGGCCCAGCTACCCCGTTTAGTCGTCTCGTACGACAAGCAGAGGTGCACTGTGGTGGAATTCTAAGACCGCCAACCACACAGGTGAGGCCAGTTTTAGCTTTCAGCTCGGGACTGACAGGCCACAAGGAAATTATCCTTTTAGTCGCCTCATACGACAAGCAGGGATAAGCTATGGAGGAATTCTAAGACCGCCAACCACACGGGTGTGAGACAGTTTTAGCCACTCAGCTCGGGACTGCCGGCCCATTCGTCGCCTCCTGGTACAACAATTGCCGACGCCTTGCGAACACGGCATCGGCAAACGTTTGCAATAGCTGCATCCTCTCCTGTGTCGCAACCGCTCCAGAAACTCTCCAGACGCCATGCAGGTATTCGATCCCAAGTCCATCGAGGTGACGCAAATCTGCATATATGGGGCATACACACAGAACGTGCAGCGCATCTTCGCTATCCGCACCGCATAGACATGCAGGCGTTCCGCTTAGACGTCTCTCATGCAGAAATGCATTCAGCGATCCATGGCCTGTCAGCAGGAATCCAGCACGTAGGCTGAAATCGAAGTCTCGCCTGCTGAAGACGAACCCAGCATCCGGATAAAAAGATGAGTCACCCGGCCGGGTTCATCACCATTATCCCATCTGCTTTGCCACTCCTGCAGCATACGGTCGTCCAGCATCGCGCCATCTTCTGCTTGTGATTAAGACCCGACAGATCTTGACCAAACAGCCAGTCGCTCTCCTCCAGCGGGTGATCGCGCTTGAGTTTGAAACTAATTGCCAATTTCTTGGCAGCCAGATCAAACGGGGGAACACCAGCAAGAACTTGCAGTGCCACAGTGGACACTGTACGGCACACCGGTAGGTATCCAAGAAGGATGCGCCTTTGGCAGGACAATAGGTGCCTCCTGGCCCTTACTAGTCTCATCGCCGTGGCATACCACACTGAGGCACCAAATAGCGCACAAGGCACCATGAGTCCAGTGTAAATGGTCCGCTTGGCACGGGGACTGATCCCCCAGTCGACCCGTAGTACGCGTGCCAAAACACCAACGACTCCGCTCAGCCGATCACGTAAAGACGCGATATGCGGGTTGAAATTCAACCGCTCGCCGACCGTGATGCCCCAGATACGGTATTTGTCAGCGTAGGGCAAGCTTGCTCCAGCAAACCGTACCCCAGGCCGCCTATTAGCCGATAATTGGCCTTTCAGCAACATGACAGCCGTCTTACTGGTGGAGACGGACACGGACACGCCTACCTCTGTTCCCCAAGCTCCTACGATGGACATGTACTCCGCTCCTTTCGACTCCAGATCGTTTCGGGAGTTTCCCTCAACGAGAAGCAGCAAGTCGTCTGCATACGCGCTCAGTTTGCACAAAGGCTCCAAGCGCCGAAGAAGCACGTCCATCATGAGGTTCCAAATGAATGGACCACTGATGGAACCCTGTGGGCAACCTCTGGTTACCGGCACAGATGCTTCCTCGTATCTGCTGACGATGCACGCACTCCTGCCAGAGAAGAAGCTTCGCCACAAGCTGGCTTCTCGGCAGCCAGAGTCGATCAGCCGGCGTAGCACAGCATCCCACTCCACGTGGTCAAATGCTCCTTTAAAATCCACGAAGATTCCGAGTACATATCTTGCCGGGCTGGCGTCGACAGTACTCTTCACGTGTCTCCAGGCATCCTCCACACAGCGTCCAGGTTGAAATCCAAATTGCCATCTGCAGCCCTCCGGGAGCATGTCCTTCATTCGGCTGACCATGATACCCTCGAGCACCTTACCAAAGACTGGTAGCAGACATATACCACGATAAGAGCCAGGATAGCTCCTGTCCTTATCGGGCCCCTTAAGAAGAGGCACAACGCGTGGGCGTTTCCACTAAGAAGGGAAATGTCCTTCGGCTAAACAGCGGGAATACAACGCTGTAAGATGCTGAGGAATAGCACGCCAAACCTCCTTACAGATCACTCCAGTGATGCCGTCCATGCCAGGCGAGCGTCTGCTCCGTAGCCTGGCGACACAAGCACTCACTTCGTACTCGTCGAGTGTGGGCGGAAGCACATCTGGGATGGCAATCGGTGCATTCGACTCCGCAACGGGGAAGAAAGTTACGGAGGAGCACTCGCGCACAGTCGTGCCATGTTACGACTGGCTCGCCATTTACCCGTAGGCAGCCCAACTCGGAATTCCGTTTGTGACGTCGGCAAATCCTGTAGACATGCCCCCAGGGATCATCCCGATTATCTCCAACGAAGCGACGCCAGTTGTCCTCCTTTGCCGACAGAATAAGCTTCTTGTACTGACCCACGGAGATCCGCAGGTCAGTAGCAAGTCGCCCTGCTTCATCGCTGCCACGACGACGAGCATTCTGTAGCCGCCGCCTCAGTCTCCTGACCTCTCGGCGCTTCGTACTGAGGTTGGCATTCCACCAGACCACTTTCCGAACGGCTCTCGGCTGCCTGCGTCCAAATACATGGTCGCATACACTGTGAACCAGTGCACGCGTTGCAGACACCTGGTCATCAATGGACATCTCCGTGTAGTCCTGCGGGAATTCCTCAAGCTTGCATACAAGCTCACCACGGAACGACTGCCAACGTGCATTGGAGAAGTTCCAGGACGGAACAGGAGCATCGCTCTCAACTGTGTCTCTGGGGTCTCGCGTCACCTCAACACAGATCGTGTTGTGGTCACTGAGATCCCACTCGTCCACTCTCCAGTCATATGTGGCCCACATAAGCGCTGCTTCGTTGGCAATCGTGACGTCGATATCACTCTGTCCGCGGTGATTATCGAACGTATACAAACTACTGACCTCATTTAGCACGCCGGCTCGGGATTCTAGAATCCACTCGGTCAGCAGCTCACCCCTATGGCGGTTCGAGTCGCCACGAGCACGCTCGAGCGATTTGCTGAACCACAAGGGGGACACTGCATTCGCATCCAAGCCACAGATAACCGGGTTGCTACCAGCCAGTAGTAGCACGGCATCTAGATACGCAAGGTACGGTTCCAATTCAGTGTTGTATTGGCAGTACACGGAGCTCAGGAAGATTGAGCCAAATCTTCCAGTGACACTCACGCATACGCCAAAGTCCGTGATGAGCGACTCAATAGGCATACAGATGGCATCCGGGTCGTCCAAAAAGATGGCAGCCTTCAAACGCCGATCAGCAAACACACGCATCCCGGCTGGAAATGCCGTAATGCCGTGCTCTCTGTCGACGTATGGTTCCTGCACCCAAAGCGAACATGTGGCGGGAGTCTCGCACCCGAGTTGCAAACTCAATGGTAGCGGCTCGACCTCGACCACAATTAGCTTGGATGAAGCTAAACACTTTAATGTCTAGCTTGCACCCTCGCTAAGACCGCACCCATATAATTGGGCACGTCTCCGACAGCATGTAATGCCCGGAGGGAAGCCCCTTGAAACGGCAGTTTCGGCAGTCCACCGGGCTAGCACATTTCGACGCTACATGGCCGGTCTGCCCGCATTGGCGGCATACTTCGTTTTTCAATCGGCATTGTGAAACCTTGTGGTCGAATCCCACACAGCGATGACACGCATATGTTCGGACGAGCGACCTACAGCGGAAGGAAAACCACTTGATGTAGACCCGCCCGGTCTTATCAAGCACCGCTTGCGCCTTTTCGTCACATTCGAGTGTCAGATTGACTCTAAAACCGTCAGTGACCGACCACGGCTTCGACGCCATATGCACCATCTTCTTGAAGGCCGACGGCGAGAACTCCTCCTTGAAGTGGTTCTCATAGAGCTCGTCATGAAGACTTCCGGTAGAATCGCTGTGTCCACGTCGAACACGGTGATCTTCGACCTGACTCCACCAGGCTCAAACTCCAGGCCGACCTCATTAAACTTCGCGTTGGCCACCACTTTGTTCATCTCGCTCCTCGACGGCGTACGAATGACGGCGCCACCGCGCTTCAATTCACGGACTTCGTGAACCCTAACGCCCAGAGCTGGAGCAACTTGGCTCATCACCTTATCAGCAATCTCCTTGCCCGACACTGTCGGGTCCTTGCTCGTCACTACAGCCGACCACGTTTCCACGGGCTTTTTGGCTGCAGGAGCATTTCTAGGAGCGGCCATCGGGGCGACGCCGGAGACAGCTCTGGTGGCAGCACCACTCGTACTTGGGGCCGTAAAGGGCGCAGCAGCTGGTTGGCGCACCGCAACCTTCGTCTCCAAGACGGCGTTTCGCACAACAAGCGCGGTCACCAGCTCGCCAAGCCTGGCAGTTGCCTCCAAAACGGCGATGGCCGCTTCCGGCGCCAGTCCAGCGCGCAGCACAGCGGACCTCACCGTCTGGTCTACACCCGCCAGCTGAGCCAATACGGCATCAGACCCTTCCTTCACCACACTGGCAGCAACAAAACTACCAGCGGGAGCTGGACAGGCAGGCGCGCTCAGTCGGGCGATAGCCTGTACCGTAGCGGGGTGCAGGGGCGACAGTAGCAGCAGCAACTCCATCGGCGACTCCAGCGGCGGTTCCATCGGCGACTCCAGCGGCGGTTCCAACGGCGGTTCCAGCAGCGGTTTCAGCGGCGGTTTCAGCGGCGGATCCAGCGGCGGTTCCAGCGCTTCAGCGGCTTCAGCGGCGGTTCCAGCGGCGGTTCCATCGGCGTTTCCTCCAATAAAGGAGACAGCCAGCCGCTTGGCAGAGGATGCATCGTCGCTGCCAACCAGGTTGGGCGACGATACAGCCTTGTTTCGCGGCTTTCTACCTCGCTTCCCGCGTGGACGATCTTCCGAGACGGACATCTCGCTCGTATCGCTACATACGCTGGCACTTGATCTCGTGTGCATCATGGCGCCAACGGTTCGCAGTTTAAACTGCGCAAGCAGTTAACCGCGCAAGCAGTTAAACCTCGCAAGCAGTACACCACACGCACTCGCAAGCAGTAAACCGAAGCAGGAAGCAACACAAGCAGTACACACCAAGCAGTCCGATTTAAAGCAGTTTACAATTCAAGCAGTGCAAGCAGTACACCCGTTGCAAGCAGTGTACATAAGCAGTTCGAATCACACAGCTTTTGTCTGCGACGAAAACAATAAGCTCTTGCACTTCACTATTTACAGTAATTACAAGTTACTGTAAACAAAACACCGTAACTTCGCTTGTTTACTATTCTCGGCGACAATAACAAAGTACCGCAATTTCTTATACAAAACAGCGCGCACGTCTGCTCTGGTCGACAGTCAAAAACAAACTGAGTAGATAGGGACAGTAGGAATCTCGTTAATCCATTCATGCGCGTCACTAATTAGATGACGAGGCATTTGGCTATTTTTTTTGTAGGAAATGAATTTGCCCACACAACAATGCCATATATGAATGGCACGTCATATGACTGTTTTCCCTTTACTTTGTACACAATAGATGTTGGCCAGTGTAGTTGACTTTCAATGAGGAAAGTAAACCTCGGTGCTAACCCACTCCTTGGCGATATCCAGTATGGAACATGAACGTCTTAAAGCCGCAGACTCCGCCATCTACCACCCTGGTACTGATAATATTGCTATCACCAGCGTTAAGGACTCCCAGTGCTCTCAGTCGTTTTACCGACCGATAGCTCCAGATGCCCCTCCAGTTTAGCGTAGCAGAAACGATTTTAATGTCCTCATGTGCCCGATAATCCCGAACCAGAGCCGTTCGTACGTCCTGTCTGTCGTAGATCTCAACCTTACTCTGATGAGCTTGGTCAAGATCAAGTCCGTCAGTCACAACCTGAGCGTCGATCACTATAGTGTGATCTGGTCGGAAACCCACCAGGTCCGGCTTATATATTCTGTTCTCTCCCTGCAGACTTGGTTCAGCAATGACAGAGTAGCCTCTCGTCTCAAGTCCCCGCTTGAGATAATTAGCTACACTGTTGTGTCTAGCCACCCGCCTCCCATGCGTACGATGACACTTCTGCAGAATGTGGTTTAGTGATTCGGGAGCATCACATCCTGCACGACACTGCCTCTCCAATTCGTGCCTTCCCCTCGTGGTACGAGACCGCGTGGGTAGGGCATTTATCCGCAGTTTGATCCCATTCAAATAAGCTTTTCCAGTTAACAAACGCGTGGGTGCGACAACCCACCCGTGTTGCGGAGCATAACGCCCTGCTTCACGGAGACCGCTACCATCAACAGAGGAGTGCAACCTATCCGCCCAGTACGAATCGATCAAAAGGCGTGTATCCAGAGCCGCGTCTCCCGATGCCTTGCACCTATCTCGGGCCCTCCGAATTTCCGCACTAAGGAACGAACTGGCCGTCTCGGATTGCTCGAGGTGGGGCCATTTTATGTTCGTTAGCCTCTGTATGCGCAGCATTGGAGCTGTCCTTCGAACTGAGGGAACACCGAGACCCCCACTTGTGTGGGGGGCATGGAAGAATGCTACTGACACATCCATAGGAAGATCTAACCATTTCCTTACGACCGACCGTACCAGTCTGTCACACTTTCTCAAAACGCCTATTGCCACACTACCAAGGGTTAGCTTGTGATATAGCTGTGGAATGAGGACAGTTCTGAGGGCGAATAACTTCTGCTGTGGCTTCAGGGGGGACCGCGATATGATATCCAATCTGGGACCAATGTCCTCAGTCGGATTGTAGCGGGCCCTCCCGTCCGCAGTGAACTGAATGCCGAGATACCTCCACTCCTCCGAACGCTTCAAGCTTGGACACGTGCGCGAACCTACACAGAAGCTCCGTGATTCGATCACAGTACACTTCTGCTTCGGTTGCCCCTTGACACTAACAGTAAAACACTTATTAGCGTTTAGGGTCAGCCCAACGGACGCCAAAAAGGAGACCGTGGTATCCAATAATGCCTGAAGGCCCTTCGGTGTAGAAGCAAACAACACCAGATCGTCTGCGAACGCTGCAGCGTTTGTGTTTTGGCATTTCCGACACTGACACCAATCTCGTCCGGTAGAGACCTGAGCAACCGGTCGATGACCAAGTTGAACATATGTGGAGACAAAGGGTCACCCTGCTTCACACCTCTAGCAGGGACGAATTCCTCTGATCTCCAGCCTTTACCATTGAGACTAGTGCCACCTCCCAAGTACAAGCTACGTACGTAGTCAACAAAACCCGTTGGTGCACCATACGCGGATAGGGTGTCAATTACCCGCTGCGTGAGACACAGAGTCAAACGCTTTGCTGACATCAAGTGTCGCGATATAACACGACGCATGACGTCTATGGTGGTCCCTCAGGATTAAGTCAACTATTGTCGCGTTATCGGCGCAACCGTCAGTAGGAAGAAACCCCCGCTGACGCGGATCCCAATCGACTGATGAGGCCAATCGAGATGCCAAGATGGCATTGAGTTGTCTAACTATGACAGAAGGCACCGATATCGGACGGAAGTCTTCTGGTCGGGATGCTCTTACCGTCTTCGGGATGAAAACGGTTCGAGCCATTCGGAAGAGTGTGGGTAGTTTGCCGCACCAGAGAATAAGGTTCATTATGCGAAGCATAACACCACTGGGAATACTCCTGGCAGTTCTTGGAGATATTCCGTCCGGTCCGGGAGAAGAAGTCAATGGCACTTGATGCAATTGCAGGTCCCTAGACGTAATAGGTGACCATACCCCTCAAGCAAGTGTCCCATATGGGGCACGGTGCTATTGCAAGAGGAAAGGCTCTGCTGTGTCATGACTTCTCTCCAGTATGGTTCCATAATCTCTTGGTTTGGCATTACCGACTCGTCGGGTCCTGCAAGCAAGGATCCAATGCATCGACCTTTATGTTTGTCCCAGTTACGCTGAACCCTAGCGAACTGCTGCCTTCTATTTTGTCTCCTATTGCGAGGCTCAGGAAAGACTCTCGCCGAAACCGGACCTTCGTTTCGATTCGAAAAATTTCCAGGAGATAGTTAGACAAACACTGGAGAGTTGCTTCTTTGCCCGAAGTCTGCGCTCCATCAATGATAGATTGCAGAACCTCGACTCTCCACGATCGATTACATCCCACAGGGCCGAAGCCCCGCAGTATCCGCATGAGGACGTCGTCCGAATGTATCGATGGTGTGATTGGAACCGACTCTGACATTGAAGAAGAAGACTCAAGCCCACTTATACTAGGGCGGCGCGTAATGGTTTGTGGTTCACTAATTTCGGGGATAAGAGCCGCTTGCCCTCTTAGCTGCTCGATTTTTGCCTTATAATTATCCCTCTGTCGACACTTTTTAATAGCATCGACGCTGCGTTCTGGAAAATGCAACGCCAGCTTTTTATTAATGAACCTCTCGCCATTTGCTATGAGCTCAAGTTCCTTCCTCGCCATCATGGCCAATTCTTCCTCACACCACCTGGTTTTCACGTCAACACGCGTACGAAGCTCATCAAGCCTGTCTTTGTGCTGACGCGACATGTGGACGCCTAAACCGGTCTTTGTTCCAAAAGATCGGCCGCATTCCACACATAGATGTCCAACAACTGGATTAGCATCTACGTTCCTTCCCTGATGGGCTCCTACGGATGCCGTAGGAGAATTCACTGAATAACTTTCAGCTATCCGAGGCATGTTATTTAAGTTTTGCACCATCAGTTTTTCAGGACCATCGGGTGGTAACCCAATGGCCCCTTTCGCCGCTCATATTCGCTGCTGCCGAAACTACATCGGTCCAGCACCCGGAGGACACCACGAGGAGGCCACAAGTTAAGTGGGGCACATGTTGCTATGAGTCGACTTGATCTGACTAACGAAGGACGGTAGTCCACTTGCCATTGCTGATAAATGAACCATTATTCCCCTTCTGCAGACCCATTGATCCTCCCGCGCTTACTTGAATTTCTTCACTTTGACATTCAGAGCACTGGGCAGAAATCACATTGTGTCAACACCGCTAGGGCCATCACAATGCTTTGTTTTAATTAGACAGTCGGATTCCCCAAGTCCGTGCCAGTTCTGAATTGATTGTTAATTGATAATCGTTATAATTTAAAAGAACTAGCTGGTTGCCCAACTAGTATTCTTAAAAATTTTAGCAAGAAAGTTCCACAATTGGCTACGTAACTAAACTATCCGGGGAACAAGAAACTACCATAAAATGATAGAAACTCTATTTACCAGAACGAGCACATAAACCATGTTATGTGTTTCCCAATCAAGCCCGACTATCTCAATCTTCAGAGCCAATCCTTATCCCGAAGTTACGGATCTAATTTGCCGACTTCCCTTACCTACATTATTCTATCGACTAGAGACTCTTCACCTTGGAGACCAGCTGCGGATATTGGTACGGCCTGTTGAGAAGTTTGCGTGTCCCCACCATAAATTTTCAAGGTCCGAGGAGAAAATATCGACACAACAGTATATGTCATGCTCTTCTAGCCCATCTACCATATCTCTCTGCGAAAGACTTCCATGGTAGTACGGCTATAAAACAGAAAAGAAAACTCTTCCGATATCTCTCGACGGCTTCTTTATGGTCGTTCCTGTTGCCAGGATGAGCACGAGGCCCATATTTAATAACAAACGGATACTCAACAGGTTACGGAATTGGAACCGTATTCCCTTTCGTTCAAAATTATTCAAGTTTTTTAATTATGACAAAATATAAATTTTAGTTACTTTTTTTACTTGAAAATTTTCGGCTTTCGCCTTGAACTTAGGACCGACTAACTCGTGATCAACCACTGTTCACACGAAACCCTTCTCACCACTCCAGTCTCATTCTGCTACTACCACCAAGATCTGTACCAATGACGGCTCCATGCAGGCTTACGCCAAACACTTCTAAGCACACCATTGTACCTTCCTACTCACTAAAGTTTCAAAATTTATATTACAAGTAATATAAATCATCTACTTTAGCGGTAATGTATAGGTATACAACTTAAGCGCCATCCATTTTAAGGGCTAGTTGCTTCGGCAGGTGAGTTGTTACACACTCCTTAGCGGATTTCGACTTCCATGATCACCGTCCTGCTGTTTTAAGCAACCAACGCCTTTCATGGTTTCTGAATGAGTTGTTAATTTGGGCACCGTAACATTACGTTTGGTTCATCCCACAGCGCCAGTTCTGCTTACCAAAAGTGGCCCACTGGGCACATTATATCATAACCTTAAACTTCATATCAAGAAAGTTAAGGTTCTTACCCATTTAAAGTTTGAGAATAGGTTAAGATCGTTTCGACCCTAAGGCCTCTAATCATTCGCTTTACCAGATAAGATTATTTTATACAACAGTTAAATGCACCAGCTATCCTGAGGGAAACTTCGGAAGGAACCAGCTACTAGATGGTTCGATTGGTCTTTCGCCCCTATACTCAATTCTGACAATCGATTTGCACGTCAGAACTGTTTCGGTCTTCCATCAGGGTTTCCCCTGACTTCAACCTGATCAAGTATAGTTCACCATCTTTCGGGTCACAGCATATATGCTCAAGGTACGTTCCAGTTAGAGGCATAAATAATATAAATATTATTATACATAACTATATAGAACGCCCCGGGATTGCGTTAATCAACTATAAATAGTTAAAAAACTAATCCCAATAATAGTCAAGTTAATTACGCTATTAGGTTTATATCCCAATAACTTGCACATATGTTAGACTCCTTGGTCCGTGTTTCAAGACGGGTCCCGAAGGTATCCTGAATCTTTCGCATTGTTAATCATACAAGTGCTTATAATAAACATAAAAATCAATGATAATCATGCCATTATATAATTCCGAAAAAATTAACGCACTGTACTCATATAATCTATCAGCAACTTATCAAATTTTTGAAATTTATTTTATGTTAAAATGCAAGCACTCTAATTTAAATAAACTCTTATCAAAATTGTTTGATAAATTCCATACATGCTAATAGATTACAATGTCCTTATATGGAAAAAATGCACACTATCGTTATAATATTGATTAAATATTACAATTCTAATGATGAATTTTCCATAACGGATATTCAGGTTCATCGGGCTTAACCTCTAAGCAGTTTCACGTACTATTTAACTCTCTATTCAGAGTTCTTTTCAACTTTCCCTCACGGTACTTGTTTACTATCGGTCTCATGGTTATATTTAGTTTTAGATGGAGTTTACCACCCACTTAGTGCTGCACTATCAAGCAACACGACTCTTTGGAAACATCATCTAATAATCATTAACGTTATACGGGCCTGGCACCCTCTATGGGTAAATGGCCTCATTTAAGAAGGACTTAAATCGATAATTTCTCATACTAGAATATTGACGTTCCATACACTGCATCTCACATTTGCCATATAGACAAAGTGACTTAGTGCTGAACTGATTTCTTTTCGCTCGCCGCTACTAAAGAAAATCCTTGTTAGTTTCTTTTCCTCCCCTAATTAATATGCTTAAATTCAGGGGTAGTCCCATATGAGTTGAGGTTGTTTAATTACACTTATAGACAATTCTCTGCCTATTTTGAAATATACTATTTTTTCTTGAAGGTCCATAATATTCACAAAATTATTCTTTATACCATATTCGTTAATAAGAGGCAATTCTAGTTTATAAAATAATATATTTTATGCTAGACATTCCTCAATATTATTTGAAATGAATAAAGAACATATAATTCTTCAAATTTCTCATGCAACAGAGTTTTAGTATTTTCATTTATTAATTCATATTATGAATATCTTAAGCGAGAACTTTTTAGATTCACA